>NW_027137569.1:424780-425062 GCF_001692895.1 Cenococcum geophilum 1.58
CACGAATACAAACTCTATATAAAGCTCTGCACAAGGCTCTGCACGAGGCTCTGCTTAAAGCTCCGGTCGAAGCTCTGCTCGAAGCTCTGGTCGAAGCCGTGGTCGAAGCTCTGGTTGAAGCTCTGGTTGAGGCTCTGGTTGAGGCTCTGGTTGAGGCTCTGGTTGAGGCTCTGGTTGAGGCTCTGGTTGAAGCTCTGCTCGAAGCTCTGCACGAAGCTCTGCTCGAAGCTCTGCACGAAGCTCTGCTCGAAGCTCTGCTCGAAGCTCTGCTCGAAGCTCTGC
>NW_027137569.1:425784-644362 GCF_001692895.1 Cenococcum geophilum 1.58
AGCTATATAAGCTATTTATAGCTTATTTTATAGTAATTTTAATAGTTTAAGCTATTTATAAAGCCTATTTAAACTAAAATAAAATCCTATAAAGGTAAATAATCATTTTTTTCTAATATATTTAAAACATGTTTCTAATACGTTTAGAATATATTTATAACTAGTTATAAACCTATTCTAGCTATATATAATTAAAATATATTAAGAATTATTATTAAATATAATTTTAGTAGTTTAAGCTACTTTATTATAACTAAAAACTATATATCTCTATATATATAAATAAGGCTTAAATATAAATATAAATATATTTTATATATTTATTATTATATACTAGCTTTTATTACTTTTAATAATAATAATATATATATATATTAAAACTATTTACTCTCTTTATATAACGGAACCTTATAGCAAGAACTACAGTAGGTCCTATTATTGGGCTAGGTGTATAGGAAATGCAAGTATAGAAGTTAACAACGTAATAATAACTGGTGGAGTGGTTACCTAACAGATTAACTCTAATTGTATTTTAAGAATTACTATAAGGAAGGAACTATCTAGGTAGGGACTAAAGGTCCTTAAATACACAACCGTACTCCTATAAAATCCTTCTTATACGTAATATACGTCTTATATATAAGGTACGTAAGTTCCTTTTATTCCTCTTATTTAATATATAGCACATTATATAACCTTAGTTACTATTCCTTATTACATAGTTTTATCGGCTCTATCCTAAACTATACCTAAATTAACTAACTAGCTTCTTCTATCTCTTCTCTAAGTAGTTATAATATTATACTTAAAGCGTCCGTAACACTATCTCCCTCCTCTTTAACTTTATCCTTAAAGATTTAAAATATCTCTAAGTTATTTACTAAAGGTATAATATCTATCTAATTAATTTAGTTAATATTATTGCTTATTATACCTAAAGCAATTTCTTCTTTACACGCCTAACGTCGTGCTTACACTGTCGCTGCGATATTATCTTTTAGTAAAATTATACTATCTCCGTATTCTCGCTATTTGAAAAAGGGGTTAGTTTATATTATATTGGCGAACCCTTCTTTACGGCAACCGTCCTCTTACTTAGAGTGCACTAAAGCGAATATTCGTTTGTCCTATAATATTTGCTTTACCTCTAATGCTAAATATACGCGACCTATTACTCTTAATAGTCGTCTAGTTCCCTAATTAATTTGTCTTAGGGTTTTATATTTAATCTGCTGCTACGCGGCTAAATAGTAAACTGTCTTAAGCCCTTGCTAAGTTAAAATATTCTTATAATGCGGAACAGAAAGCCCTAAATACTTAGATCGCGGCGTCTACTCGTTTACTTCGTCTTAAGAAGGTATATAAGAAGGTTTATTTTAAGGAGTAGAAACTTATAGAATAAGATTTATAGAAACTTAGTAATAAAAGAACGGATTCTCCTCTAATAGAGAAGGAAATAGATTTAAGTAGCTTAGTAACTGCTCTTCTTAGGTCCCCCTTAGGTAACTTATTTTTTAGCGATCCCTTTTTATTAATACTGCCTAACCTAATCTCTTTTAATACTCCTATACCTTTCCTATAGCGTTCTTTAGATTCTCTAGTAGCTCCTAGGTAGTCTTAGTATAGCCTATTTACTTAACCTTATACTATATTTTATTATTAATGTCCTTATAACTAACAATCTTTAAAACTTACTATTTATCTTCTTCTTATCCTCTATATATATCTGCTTCGTAGACTAGTAGCTTAATATTTCTATATACTAGCTCTAGCATTATAATATACTATATAGGGTAAATCTTTATTTTAGCTAGTAGGTTTAACTTAAACGTAACCGGTGAAATCCTTTATTTAATTTTAAAAGGTTCTAATCTAACATAGTCTAACTTCTTACTTAGTTATTAACTCTTAAAATTTTTATATAGTAGCCACACTTTATCTCCCTCCTTAAGGTCTGGTCCCTTAGATCTCTTAGCATTATAGTACCTTTTTATTCTTTCTTATACTTTCTTTACTAATTCTATAAGGTTTGCATAAAGATCTATTAATATCTTTATTCTTTCTTTAGCCGTACTACTCGTTTTCTTTACTTACTATAGTAATAACGATGTTCTTAACTTATATCCGTAATTTGCCTTAAATAGTAATATGCCTATACCTTCTTATGGTATTGCGTTATATATAAACTATATAATTAGTAATAGTAATACCTAATTATTCTACGCGTAATTAATATAATGCCTTAGATACTATTCTAGTATCTAATTTAATCTTTCTATTTAACCATTTGTCTACGGATAATATACGGTAAAAGTTACTGCTCTAACTCCTTACTCTGCTAAAAATACTTCCTAGAATACTGCTACGAATCTTAAATCCCTATCCGATATAATCTTACTTAATACTCTATATTTTATAAATACTTCTTTAATATAGATTCTAGCGATATCTTCTACTAAGATTTCTTCTATATATGCTATAAAGTATCCCCACTTTATAAGCTTATCTACTATTACTAAAAT
Organism: Cenococcum geophilum 1.58; assembly: GCF_001692895.1. NCBI lineage: Eukaryota > Fungi > Ascomycota > Dothideomycetes > Gloniales > Gloniaceae > Cenococcum > Cenococcum geophilum. Next base: position 428,307 of record NW_027137569.1, read on the forward strand.
TGCGTTATAATCCTATCCAGTAATAGGGTCTTTTAACTTTAATAACTTAATAATAAAGTCCTATAATATAACTTTCTATAGTCTTTCTAGTATTTTAATAGGTTATAGCCCTCCGTATAGCTTATACCTCATTAGTTTATTTCTTTAGCAATTTAAATACTCCTTAATGACCTTTCTAGCTATCCTCTAGATTCTATTAATAATGTACTCCTCTTAGAGTCTTAATACTAATCCTATAGCTCTATTATATCCCTAAGTTAATCCCTTATAGAATTCTTCTATAAATTGCTCTACTATACTTCTTAGGATATACCTTACTTCTTAATTTTTATATATATCCATCTATAGATCTTTTAGCTATACCTCTAGAATTCTTTATACCTAAAAGCTTTCTGGTATCTTATAGACTCTTTCTAGTTCCTTATCTTCTTAAGTTGCTGCGATTTTTGGATAATTATACCTAATTAATCTGTCTATATCTTTTCGCAGTAAAGCCCCTAATGGCTTCTTATAATTTTATAGTTTAGCCTTTTAACTTAGAGTATCTGCCTTCGTGTTATCTATACCCTTAGTATACTAAATCTTAAAATGGTATTCTATAAGCATCTCTGCCTATTTAACCTACCTTTAGTTAAGTTCCTTTATTATTAGGAATCCTATTAGGTTCTTATAATCCGTCTTAACTATAAATAGTTTCTCTATGCCTTATAAGAATGCTCTCTATTCCTTTAATACTATAACTATACCTAATAATTCCTTATTATAGATGTTATAGTTTAACTCTAGTAGTGTTATCTTTTAACTATAGTATACTACTAGGTGCTATTTATCTTAATATCTTTATATAAAGCACGCCCCTAGTATATAGTCTAATATATTTATTTCTACAACCGTCTTTAGACCTAGTTAATAGATCTTAAAAACTGGCTCCTAGGTAAATAACTCTTTAATCTTCTTAAAGAGTTCCCGCTGTTCCTCTCCCTATATCTATAGTTCTTCTTTCTTTATTAACCGCGTAAGTAGCTTAATATCCTTTAACCACTATACTATAAACCTTTTACAGTAATTATAAAACCCTAGAAACGATTTTAACTATATAACGTTCTCTAGTTGTTACCAATTTACTATAGCCTTAATCTCCTTTAGATCTATACTAAGTTGGCCTAGTTTAATAATAAATCCTATAAAATTAGTCTTCCTAGTAAAAAAACTCGCATTTTTTAATTGCTACTAGCATTTGTTCTTCTTATAGTCTCTTTAAGACCTATTTAATATATTCCCCGTATTCTTCCTTACTTATTAAGTAGATAATAATATTATTAAGATATACTATAACAAATTTATCTAAGTATTCTCTTAATATATTATTAATATACTTTTAAAACGTTACTAGTACGTTTATAAGCCTAAATTGCATAACTAATAGTTTATATAGTCCTTTCTTTAACCTAAAGGCTGCCTTTTATTTATTGCCTTCCTTAATTCTAATCTAATAGTACGCCTATCTTAGATCTATCTTTATAAAGATTTACGTATTACCTATCCTATCTTAAATTTCGCTAATTAAGGGTAAAGGATACCTATCCTTCCTAGTAATATTATTTAACTGTTTATAGTTAATGCACAGCCTTAGTTTACTATTTTTCTTTAGTATAAATAGTACTAGATAACCCGCTAATAACTGCGATAGTCTAATGTATCCCTTTTATAAATTTTCCTAGATAAACTCTTTTAACGCTCTACCTTTCTCTTTAGTAAGCTTATAGATTAGAAAAAACCTTAGACTTATTCCCGGTTCTAATTCTATCTTATAGTCCTATACTATATACTTTAACAGCTTTTTACTTTTTAGTAACTATAATTTCTTGCCGTACTTATAGTATCTCTTTAGTATATAACTTAAGCCTTACTTAGTCTTTTTATATATCGCTCTAACCTAGTACTATACTAACTTAGCTTATTATTATATTTTATACTATTAAGTATCTTTAATATTAACCTAACCTATAATCCAATTAATCCTTAAATTGTATTCCTATAACTAAGGCATCCCTAATACTGCCTTATCCCGTCCTAATAGTAGGATATTAAAAGATATCTTAATTCGTTTTCCCTTAATGGTTAACTAAATTAGTCCTATTTTAAGATTAATAATCCCTCCTCTATGGGCTATTAGATCTCCTAAAATTATTACTAATAGGTAAGGTTCCTCCTTTTATCTGTAAGGTAATCCTATTTTTTTAATTACTATTAGCGAGATATAGTTCCTTATTGCTCCACTATCTATTAATACCTTAAACTATTAATCTTACCACTTAACTTATAAATTTAGGTGTTATCTTTAAATTCCTTTAAGGGTCTAAGGCTTTATTACTAGTTCTCTTTAGTTTTATAGGCCTCTACTTTTCCTAACTATTAGCTGCTTAATCCTGTTATACTTAGCTTACTTTTTAGCTAATGCCTAGTTCGCTTTTTATCTTTAATATACTATAGATACGTATTCTCTAGGTATTCTTACTACTATTATTTATCTAAGCATTCTTCCGTAAGGAATCTTCCTAGTTAAAGTATTAAATCTCCTTCCTCTTAGACTTCTGCTGGATGCTATTTATATATATATTTGGCATTTCTATACTATTACTTATCCATTATCTAGTATATCCTTATAAGGTATTTCTAATTCTTTTCCTTTAGATTTTTATATATCTTATATATATCGTCCACGTATATAATCTATAATAGCGTATAGTGTGCTAGGTGCTTTAGGTTAACTCTTAACTTATCTTTATCCTTAAATTTAAACCTCTATTATACTAATCTAAACGTTATAACTTTATTTATAGGTATTAAGATACGCCTCTTACTTCTCTAGTCCTCTAAATACTCCTTTAGATCCTTTAATATTATAATTAAGGCTCCTTTAATATAATTTATAGCCTTTTCTATAATTAGGTAGTCTTAGATAACTTTTTCATTTAACTATATATAGAAATCTTCCCACTTATTATTATGCCTTTACCTATACTACTTTTAATACAGCTGCTAGAGTATATACAGCTTGTCCGTATAAAAGTATCTTCTTATTACTGCGTTATAACAGCCCTTTATATATCGTTTTTTGAACCTAGTTAGAATTCCTAGATCCTCTTCGTCCTCTAATTTAGTAAGCTACTTAGCTCTTAGTGTGCCTATTCTTAGCCTATTAGTAATCCTTTGTACTAGCGCTCTGTCCCTTATACGTCCTAATATACTAGATCTCTTATCTAGTTTCTGTTTTTACTATACGATAATTCTTGCTCTAAATTCGTCTATAGTTTTTTTTAGTTTACGTCTTACTAACAGATCCTTAAAGTCTTCTTACTTCTTAATCTTAGTATTAACTTTTTAATCTTTAATCTGAATACTATATCTTACTAATAAGTCCTTTAGGTCTATATATCTATCTTCTAGTCTAGTTACTGTTTATATTATAGATTCTTTAATCTATAAAGAAGCTCCTTACCTCTTATCTATAGGTGTCCTAATTTATACTCCAAATTCTTATTCCCGTAGATTCTTTAATCCCGAGCTTGCTTTTAACTTAAGCTTAGCTTTAGCCTTAGTCTAACTAGGCTTACTTAGTGTTCTTATCTCGTCTTAAGAGTCTTAAATCTTACTTATCTTGTCTTAAGAATCTTATATCTATGGGAAACTTCATCCCAAGCTTATTCGTATATCTTTAAACTAAGCTACTACTCTGCTCTATTGGTTTTCGTCTATTATAGGTCCTTAAGCTTACCTTATCTTATCTTAAGAGTCTTAAATCTTACTTATCTTATCTTAAGAATCTTATATCTATAGGAAACTTCGTCCCAAGCTTATTTATATATCTTTAAACTAAGCTACTACTCTGCTTTATTAGTTTTTATCTATTATAGGTCCTTAAGCTTACCTTATCTCGTCTTAAGAATCTTAAGCCTATAGCCTTTTACCTTTACCGAGTGCCGAAATAGTTTGCTATCCTATTTCTTTTACGTCTTATAAAGCGATAGATATTATATCTAGTGGGGTCTTAATCCCTACTAATATTCCCTATTTTATAGTGGAATTATCCTCTACTTTTAGTATAATATCTTTAATAGCTATATATTCCTAGTAAACCGCTCTTATTACCTTATTATTACGGAATATTTCGCCTATATTAAATTTATCGTCCTTAATATCCGATCTATAAACTAGTTTATTGGTTTCTCTATATCTTATAGGTGCTGGCTTTTATAGCTAATAGCTTACGCTATACTTAATATCCTTATAAATTTGGTATACGTTATTATAATAAAACGCAAAACTTTTAATTAAATACTCTTTTGTTCCTTATAGCATATTATTATCCCTCTATATATATATATCGTCTACTGTTAGTCTAGTTCCCTTTATTATATAATACTTCTAACTATCTTTATAATCCCTTACGAAGTAACCCTATTTTCTATAATTTATATAAGCTCCCTCTCTAAACTATCTTTCTTATTATAGAGTCCGCCTAAACGTCTTTTACTATTAAGATCCCTAGTTTAGCCTCTGCTTCTTAAACCTTTAATTACTTAATCCTTATCCTTTAGGTTTCTATAGTTTCTTACTCTATCTCTTATAGGCTTCTCTAGTACTACTTAAGTCTATTAGCTCTACGCTATACTATAGTTTCTAACTTAGCTTTAGTTGTTATATACTCTACGCCTTATATAACTATAGAACTCTATCCTAACCTCTTTTAGCCTATTCCCTTTAGTAGATCTAATTATTAATTTTAATCGCCTAATCTATTAGTTCCCTTAGGGTATCCGCATCTTCTATTAGAATAATTATATCCTAGACTTTAGCCTTAAGTCCCTATTTATACTATGCCATAAGCGCCCTATTATTCCACTTAACTTATATTGCTAATATCTGGAACTGCGTTATATACTTAATTACTAAGGTTTATTACGTAATATCTTAGAGTTTTCTTTCTACTATAGTTACTACCTCTAGGTCTTTAAATATTTGTGTAAGTTATTCTATAAATCTATTCTAGCTTAAGAACATAAACTGTACCTCTTAGTTTATAGTTATTATTCCGTTTACCTAGATTTCTATAAGGTAAGGCTTAAACCATTTAAGTGCTCTTTTTGTTAAGAATAATCCTACGTACGCTATTTAATCTATAGATATTGCCAGCTTTGCTCCCTCTTACGCTACCTTAAAGTGCATTTATATAAGGAATCCTTTAAGCTTTAATCTCTTTCCTAAGTATCTCTTAATTAATAGTAACTTAACCTTNGCTGCNCCTATCCCGTTAATCCTATTTTCTAACATTATATTATTTTCAATTAACTAGTTAACTATCTCTTATAGCTATCTAACCGTTATAGGTTACTATAAGTTAGTATCTATTATACTAGTGTTGTTACCTAACCTTAATATAGTTACTGCCGTTAATAGCGTTATAGTGGCTGCTTTTAGTAGCATGTTATTTAACTTTCCTATATTAATACTATAACTAGGTAGTAATTATATAACGGAACCTTATAGCAAGAACTACGGTGGGTCCTATTATTAGGCTAGGTATATAGGAAATGTAAGTATAGAAGTTAATAACGTAATAATAACTAGTAGAGTGGTTGCCTAACAGATTAACTCTAATTGTATTCTAAGAATTACTATAAGGAAGGAACTATCTAGGTAGGAACTAAGGGTCCTTAAATACATAACCGTACTCCTATAAAATCCTTCTTATACGTAATATATATCTTATATATAAGGTACGTAAGTTCCTCTCGTTCCTCTCGTTTAATATATAGCATATTATATAACCTTAGTTACTATTCCTCGTTATATAGTTCTATCGGCTCTATCCTAAACCGTACCTAAATTAACTAACTAGCTTCTTCCGTCTCTTCTCTAAGTGGTTATAATATCGTACTTAAAGCGTCCGTAACACTTTATATTAAATCTTATATTTTATAAAAACTATTATAAATTCTAAGGGTATTTATAATATTTTTTACCCTTTATATTTAAAAAAAAAACTAATATTATTAGCTTAAAAATATATATTTATACTTATTAAATTAATATAATAAATATGATTTTTATTTAGTACCTAAAGAGCTTAAATAATTCTTAATTATAAATATAATAAAAGGAACTTTAAATTATATATATTTAAAAATAGATTAGAATATATTTAAAACTAAATTAGAACTAGATTAGAATATATTTTAAATTAGATTATATATAATTATAGCACCTATCGTACCAACCGTGTGCCTACGCGTTCGGTACGTCAGGTACGCGTTTACGCGTTCAGCGCACCAACCACCCGCTTACGCGTCTGGTGCACAAGCACTAACTAATTAGGGGGGGAGGACGTATTAGTATATAGACTATATAGTCTGCTTCAATATAAGAGACAGTCACCATTATCTAAAAGAGTATACGATACTATATATATTTCGTGCCCCTAGATCTAACTCACTCGTGCTATTAAGTTAGTACAAACACTAATCAGTAAGCGCGTATAGATTAGCAATTACTTAATACCTCCCCTAAGCGATACTTAACAGCGACTACCTGTTTAGACTCCTAGTACGACCTGCTAGAAGGTCGGAAGTCAGGGATTATAGACTATTACCAACTCTATATACTTATTTAAGTCTTAGTACGGTTTACCGGAAGTATAATAAACGCGAATACAGACCTGTACAGAACCCCTACCCTTAACCTCCTTCAAACCTTAAACCCCTATTCCTACTATACCTCCCTTAATACCCCTAACCTCTTTTCGGACCCCTTATGGAGACCCCCTACCCTTCTACGAACCGTTACGGACCCGTTAATTACCTTTACGGACCGTTACAAAACCTCTTACCCTTCCGCGAACTGTTACGGATATTAACCGCCTTTACGGACCACTATAAAACCTCTTCCACCCACTATGTACTACACTACACTATACAGTATAGCAGACCTAAGGAAGCAAGTCGATAAAGGCTAGGAAAAGTAGAGGTAGAGAGCTGACCTCACGTCTATACCTAACGTTAACAACTATATTAAATTCAAAGTTCTTAAATATGAATATTTTAAGCTTATAAACGTCGACCTATAGGAGCAATACTAGGAAGACTTTGCGGACTTTATGGAAGCTATCTTCAAAGCATACAACCCTACTACCATCCGTAACCTACGGACCCTTTTACGTAACCAAGGTGTATAGGTTAAAAGAAATAAACGAGTTACTGTTGTATAGTCCTTGTACAACACAATATATAAAAAGAACTAAACGGAATGGACTAAAGAGGAAATCCTAGACTAGTTTTAAGAAACTAAGGAACTCTTTACTTCTTCTAAACTTAATATAATCGCTAGCCTTATACNTAACCTACTTAACCAAATTCGTCCTATAAACCTAAGCGATTTCGGAATTAATCTTACGGGCCAAAGCATACCTAGTACTTAAGTTACGGACCGTAATACCCCCACAACCCAAATTACGGACCGTAATACCCCCGCAGACCAAAATACGGACCAAATTACCCCCGTTATTTAAGTCACAGATCCGCAAACCACATATCTATAAGCCACATATCCACAAGCCATAGATCCGCAAGTTATAGATCCGTAACCTATCTAAGTAAAGACCTATAGTAAGGAACTGGCTAACCTAGCCAAGCTCTACACCAATAAATCCAAGTACAGCGGTGAAAACAACAATTTTAACTTTAAACTGACTATCTTTACGGACCTTTACTAGAAGGCTGACATTCCTAAATAAGAGTTTAGCTAAGCCTACTCTACTATACTGCGCGGCCTAGCACTTAACCACTACTATACCAACCTCAAGAGCAACCCCTTTAGTATTCCCTTTAATAAGCTATGCGAAGCTACCCGTAACTACTTTAAAGGACCGGAATATAAGCGTAATATCCTTACCTAATAGAATGCGACCAAGTTATGGACCATAATAGACAAGAATACTAAAAAATCAACTATAGAGTGCCTGCAAATCCTTATTAAAGACCTCCGCCACCTATAGCACGGTCTTAATATCAAGCTTTAAACAGACGACTTCCTATATAATAAACTTATTACGGCCTGCTAGGAAGTAGAGCCCTGCAAGTACGCCTACTATAAGCCTGTAGATACCTTAGCTGGCCTTATTAATGATCTACGGTCCTCTATTGTAACGTACAAAGTCTTAAACCCACTAGGTAGTACTTAAGCCTTTATTACGGACCTACAAAACCCGTAAATTGACTTAGATACCTACTTTACGGACCTCCGTTACCGCTAGCAGTACCCGTACCGACTAAGTACCACCCGTAACCCCCGCAGCAACTCCTATATAAAAGTATACCCCCGCAGACGAACCAGCTAGAAGTGCTTTATATATAGTAAAGAAGAATATTAGTCTATAAGGCATACCTAGGAAGAACGTAATAAGTCTAGGAAGAGACTTAATAGCCATATTAACTAGTTTATTTTAGAATACGAAGGAGAGGAAGTAGAAGAGCCCCCTAATAAGTTAATAGAAGCCCTTATAATTAACTTTAACTTAGACGCTTAGAAATAAGAGACCTTAGAGACATTCCTAACTACTTTTAGACCTTTTACGGACAGTTAAGCCTTTAATATTACGACCGTATTAGCCAACTGTTCCTTTATACACTTAGTTACGCCTAAAAACCATTCCGTAAGCACCCCCGTTATAGACGTTATAGATTATAAGCAGGACCCATTTATATATATCACCACAGAACGCTATACCCCTAAGGAATTCTACGGCGTTATAATCGATATAGGTGCCTCTAAGAAGTCTACTGTAGGTTATAGACAATACCTTACGTATAAGACTACCGTAAATAACAATACGGACATTAATATTACGTAAACTGGGGCCGTAAACGTCCAATTCGGCATCGGCTTAACCGCATTAATTAGATTAGTTAAAGTTAAGACTCTAATTAGCCTAGTTAACTTCCATGTAGTAAAAGCGGACACCCCCTTCCTACTCTATCTTATAGATATAGATAGGTTATAGGTGTACTATAATAATGTTACGGACACCCTAATTGGCCCCGCAACTACCCCAGAAAGTAAGCATATTACCCTACTAATTATACAACAATTTAGACACCCGTTTCTTATATAGGGAGAGACTTTATGGACCTACATTTAGGAATCTTTTAACTATAACCCGTGCTACCTTACTAGTACGGAGATCCACTATCTGCACCGCTATTTCGGCCACCTGTTAGCCGAAAAGCTATATAGAGTCCTTAAACGCTTTAAACACAATGACGTTAATAAGAAGGCAGTTAATTACCTAACTAAATACTGCTCCTTCTGCTAGAAATACGGATGTTCCCTAGGCTAATTTAAGTTCACCCTTTATAAGGACCTTAACTTTAACCACTTAGTATACGTGGACATTATGTATATTAACGGCAGTCTAGTATTATATATAATTGACGAGGTAACCCACTATTAAGCCGCCCGTTAGTTGCAAAATATATCTATAAAATACACTTAGGACATTTTACGGACCTGCTAGATTAATATATATGTTAAACCCCCTAAGTATATTACCTACAACGCTATTAGGAACTTTATTAGCAAAGAATTCTAATAGTACGCTATAGCTATAGCTATCTTAACAAAAGCCGTTCTAGTTAAGGCGCACTAGTCTATTAGGCTTATTAAGTAAGCTTACCTAGCTCTACGGAGAGCTTATTAGATTATTACGGACGAGTATAAGGATATTTAAAAGGAACTAGCTTTACAGATGGCCGTAAAAGCCGTAAACGACACCGCTGGCCCTAATAGACTAGTACCCACCCTCTTAGTTTATGGAGCCTACTTAAGAATAAGCAACCTAGGCCCTCCTACCCCGTCTATTACGGAACGAGCAGCTATAATATAGAAGGTAATAGCCGAAATAGTTAAGCTACAGGCCAAGTAAGCTATTAATAACGCCCTATACTACCGCAACGGACCTAACACAACCCTAATACACGACCTCCCGCTTAACTCTAAAGTCCTTATATGGCGTGAAAGCGGCAGTTAGAATAGACCTTATTGTCTACTAGCCGTAGAAAACAAGACGTGCTGCGTATAGCTTCCTAGCGGGCCAACTAGCTTTAGAAGCACGTCCGTAAAACCCTACTTTTAGCCCAAAAACACCCATAACGTTAAACTAGATAAACTAGAAGCACCTATTAAACCAGACGAACTAGAAGCACCCGCCGAACCAGACGAACCGGAAGCACCCGTTAAATCAGATGAACTAAAAGCACCCTTACCTACCCTAGAAGTCCCCCAGAAACCTACTAAACCTGCTATAAAGCGTAGCCGAGGACGCCCCTATAAGAACCCCATAACGGAGAATTACCTAACCTCCGCAGGTATATCCGCAAGGCAATCTCTACCTACGGATATATCAGTTCTAGTATAGGAAATCCCTTTTACGGACTCATAACGTAAAGAGATTAATAAACTACTTAAAAAGGGCGTCTTTGCGGTTATAATGGAGAAAGACGTCCCGCAAGGCGTCTGTATATTTAACTTACGCTTCGTTAACAAGATTAAGCACCCTAGTACTAATAAAGCCTTTAAAAAATCAAGACTTGTTATACAAGCTTATAACAACTAAAGAAAGGGCTTAGTCCTTACGCAATCGCCCATAATTTAACAAGTTAGTTAACGGATTATACTTGCACTTACGCCTAGACTACAGCAAATCAAATCCGTAGCCCTCTACTTACGGGATATCTTGCAAGCCTATATGCAGTCTAACATCTACCTAAACATAGACATCTTTATATAACCACCCCGCGAGCTTAACCTACAACTAGGAACAATTTTACGGGTTGTAAAACCCCTTTACGGAGTACCAGAAGCTAAAAACCATTAGTTTAAGATATACCACCAGTACTATATTAGTAAACTTAAAATGGAACAGTTAACCTATAACCCCTGCCTCCTATACAGCCCATCAAACGGCCTTAGTATTATTAGACTCTAAATAGACAATACCCTCTTCCTAGTAGACTAAACCTTTGCGGACGCTAAAGAAACTAAACTATAAAAGGTAAAGTTCTTGGCAAAGCCGTAAGAGCAGTTAACTAAGTAGACTCTAATTAAGTTTAACGGAGGCTTAATTATATAAAAGAGCAACTTAATCTAGCTAACCTAGGAACGCTAAGCTTAAAACCTAAAGCTTATTATAGCAAAGCCTACGGACCTCACTAGTTCCCACGAAGAGACCTATAAGACCGTAAATATAAAGGACCAATACGCTGTACAGCGCGCAAGAGGCGCCTATATTTCCACAGTCTGCTAACCTAAATCTGCCTACGACTTATCCTTTACAGCCTAGGTAGTAGATCTATAAGAAGAAAATGTTAAGCAGCTTAATAAGCGCATTTAATAGCAAATTAACAACGCGATAAGAGGACTTACTTTTATACCACTAGACCTAAATTCCCTTAGCCTACTAGTATTTATAGACGCCTCCTTCGCCAATAATAAAGACCTATTATTATAAATTGGCTTTGTACTTATACTTACGGACCATAATTAGGACGCAAATATTCTATACTAGTCCTTAATTAAATGCAAATAAGTAACCCGCAGTGTACTAGCTTCTAAAATATATACACTAGCTTATAGCTTTAATATAGCAGCCGTAATCAAATTAACGGTTTAGAAGATTCTATAACTAGAGCANTTACCCCTAGTTTTATGCACCGATTTAAAGTCCCTTTACAACTACCTAGTTAAACTAGGTACGATATAAGAGAAGAGGCTTATAGTCGACCTAATGTGCTTACATTAGGCCTATAAACGACGTGAGATTATAAAGGTTAAATGGATTAGCAGCGGAGACAACCTAGTAGACGCCATAACTAAGGCAAAGCCGTGTTAAGCCCTTAAAACCCTAATTAACACGAATAAGCTTAACCTAGAAGTCACGGAATGGGTGGAACGAGACTGACGGAGCATCTATGGTACGTCTACAGCCCGTTGGAAGGCCGTACGGCTTATACGGCCTATTATTCTGCCACGGTAGTCGAATTAACCAATCACGATTTTCCATCCCCGGGATAGAAAATCGCCATTGGCTCGCTTAGCACTAGCGCCTTAGCGGCCCTCAAGACCTAACTTATGGCTCGTCTACTGCCCGTCAAAAGGCCGTACGGTTTATTTTACGGACCATAAGCAGAACTTACGGCCAGCTTAGGGCACCGTTTGGAAGGCAGCCTAGACGGCACCTTAGGGGAGATTTCCTATGTATTTTCTTTTATGTTTTATAGTTTTGTTAAAGCAACTACGGAGACTATACACAAGTGGTTTCATTTTTCAAGTACCGCCAGTGTATAATTACAGCACCTATCGTACCAACCGTGTGCCTACGCGTTCGGTACGTCAAGTACGCGTTTACGCGTTCGGCGCACCAACTACCCGCTTACGCGTCTGGTGCACAAGCACTAACTAATTAGGGGGGGAGGACGTATTAGTATATAGACCACATAGTCTGCTTTAATATAAGAGACAGTCACCATCATCCAAAAGAGCATACGATACTATATATATTTCGTGCCCCTGGATCTAACTCACTCGTGCTATTAAGTTAGTACGAACAGATTAAAATATATTAGGAACTTAATTTACTTTTATAGCTATATTTAACTCTAATATACTATTTTATAGCTTAGATTTTTTAATTTTAATTATTACTAAAAGGAAGTATTTTAAATTAGAATATATAGTAAATATATTCTAAATATATTCTAAATATATTCTAAATATATTCTAAATATATTCTAAACATATTCTAAACATATTCTAAACATATTCTAGCTAGTTATTTATAATAATTAATTTTAATTAAGAGGTAAGTTATATAGTAGGATAAGCGATTTAGGCTTAGTTAACTATATAACTTTATATTTTAAGTTAAGGCTACCCTATATTGGGATTATATATTAGCGCTTATAGTAGGCTAACCTTTTAATATAGTTTAGCCGACTTATAACTATGCTATTTACTTACTTTATATTAGACCTTATATCTTTTAAAAAAAATTAAAAAATTTAAGGGTATTTATAAATTTTTATTTTTTACCCTTTATATTTAAAGAACTAATATTATTAGCTTAGGAATATATATTTAGCTAGTTTATATTATATTTAAATATTATAAACTTATTTATATATACTTTTTAAATAAATATAATAAATATAACTTTTATTTAGTACCTAAAGAGCTTAAATAATTCTTAGTTAAAAATATAATAAAAGAACTTTAGATTATATATATTTAAAACTAAATTAAAAAGTACCTAAAATTAGATTAAAATATATTAGAAACTTAATTAAATTTTATAGCTATATTTAACTTTTAGATACTATTTTATAGGCCTAAAAAAATTATTTAAATTAGAATATATATTAAATATATTCTAAATACGTTCTAAATATATTATAACTAGTTACTTATAATAATTAATTTTAATTAGGAGGTAAGTTNTNTNGTAGAATAAGCGATTTNGGCTCGGTTGACCATACGACTTTNTATTTTGAGCTGGGGCTGCCCCGTACAGGGATTGTGCATTAGCGCTTATGGTAGGCCGACCTTTTAGCGTGGCCTAGCCGACCTGTAACCACGAGCTCCCACATACGCGCCAAAGTGACAACTTCTCGTGATATAGCGACTTCACACGCCTTAACCGCGATACTGCTGTCGCATTTGCAAGCCTTATATAATGTCATTATCTTAACCTTCGTGATCGCGGGCGTCGCTGTAACTCTACTACGGCTCGTACGGGAGGTGGGCAAAGATGTAGGAAACCTCGATCGTGGAGAGGGCGTCGGCCGAGGAGGAGGCTCCATTATTACACCGAAGTAGGGAGTCGCGATAGAGGCCTGGTGGCAAAGAGGGGCTTATTCGAATCGCTCAGCGACGTCAATCATGCATTATGCGAAGTCAAATATGGAGCCTTATCTGGAGCCGTAACCGAACAGTCGACTCAATTACATATTTAAATGGTAGCCGCCACTAATTACAAAACGGGTGACACTAAAAGACGCACGGATTGACAGATTATGAATATGGAGGCGATTTGCAACCGAACACCCCCTATGTATTCAGCCAGCCACCTAGGGCAGATTCGCGTATTAAGAGCTACCCACTAATTAAGCCGCTGATCAACGCCAACCATAGGGTAATTAGGGCCATTAGGGCCCCAATTATATATAAAAAAAGTCCTCCCTACCTATCCTTAATTTTGGTAGCATGTTTACTATTATACCTATTATATAAAATAGCGCTAATTAACTGCATAAAGATTAATATTGTTAATAATACTGAATTATACGCTAATATATAGTATGTCCTAGCCCTTATATATACTACTAAGCCTAAGAATGTCTTTAATATATAATCTAAAGTAGAAAGAGTGTAAAGTAATTCCCTCCCCTTTTAAAAGTATTACGGCCTATAGTTAATATATTATTTAGCTTTAGGCCTTCTATAAATAGAAGTAGTATTATAATAGTAATACCGTTATAGAGGGTAAGCTACTTTTTTTCCTTATTAAGGAGGTTATGGGCTAGCCTTAAAAAGGAAAAGCTATAAAGCTAATATTAATATACCTTAAGAGGAGACGCAACTCTTATAGTAGTTAGTTTATAGCTATATTACTACTTTTGTAACGGGGCTGTCCCGTTACAGTAAGGACGTCTCGGTAAAACACTCGACGATAGTGGAATTCTGTCGAAGCCTCTCAAAGCACGTGCACGTACCACGGCTACCCCTATATCTTAACCACGTCGACCTGAACCTGTTCTGTTCCTTGTCCGAACGTCTTATTACTTGTAAGGTCTATATAACTTAGCTCTTAATAAAATCTTATTTCCTTTAAAGCTGCCTTAAAGCACCTTACCCCCTTACAACTTTAATAAACCTTTATTAAATATAGAAAGCTATAAAAATAAATAGCTACCTATTTCTATAGAAGGATAGTATTAGGGAGTACCTAAAGACGCTATAATAGAGGGATACGTAGTATAAAAAAGAGTAGTTCGCTAATAAGAGTAAAAATACCTTCCGAAATAGCTACACCAAGGATAAGTTTTAGAGTGTTTACTATAAGCTTTAGGCTAAGGGCGCTACCTTATCCCTAGAGTGCTACTTCTATATACTTATTAATATCCTACTAAGCTACTATATACTTACCTATAGTAATAATAGATACTTTACTAAGATTTTAAATCTATTTACCTTTAAGTTTAAAGGTAAAGGCCCTATATACTATATACCCTTAATATTTACTATACGCGTAGGTAAATAGAATTAGTATAGCCGCCTTAAAACTATTAGGGCCCTATAGAATAAAAAGGCGCTTATTTATATACTTAGTAGGCTAGCTTTTTATCTTTTATACTACTAGGATCTTAATATAGAGCTATTTTTAGACTTTAGTAGGCGCTTAATATAATATAATATATACCTAATTAATAATAAGATTTAATTTACCGTCTAACCTGGTCCCCCTAATGCGGACACGCAGACTAATGCCTATGGGAAAAACCTCCTTATTTATAGAGAAAAAGCCCATTTTTAGGTGAACAAAAAACCCCTAGGGGAGACGTGAGAGGTAATACTCTAGATAGTATCCGTACTACATTAACGGGAGGAAAAACACCGTTAGGTTACTGCTTTAAGACTCCCTTTACACGGGAGTGTCTAAAATACCTGTCTTGCCCCATCTACCATTTAAACCATTTTTGCCACGTCTATTTCTATATATTGCCTATATAAAGTTATATACCTGTCCCTAGCTCCTTTTCCAAGTCTCCTATAAATATCTCCTAATAATAGTAATACTTACGTTCCGCCCGGGCCTATATGCTAAGGTCTCTTATCTATTCCTCTATTAAAGGGTTTCTATAACGGGGTGTAACTTTAGTATTGCTTTTGCCCTAGGGCCTAAACCCAGGCCCTTACACCCATATATTAGGTGTAGGAGGACACTCTAGTATTTAATAGGGGGCCTAATCCCTATAACTAGATACCTAGGTTGCCGGATAATATTAAAATAGGGGGCCTCTGCTACGCTTAGGGCGTGGATTGCATGCGTATGTGTAAGCTTTGCAGAGTGTGGAAATGCATGAACGACTTGATTGTGAATGTAGCTCTAGAGGCTCTATATATACACGAAGAAGGTAGAAGTAATGGGGTAATAGATAGCTGAAATGGGAACGGTAATCTGCCACCAATATTGATCTGCAACCAATATATTGGGTGGCGGTAACGCCGTCTTGGAGCCTTCCAAGCGGTGATCTTGTGTCTCAGCGCAGTGTCGGTAGTCGGTTACAGTATGTATAGATGCTATACGGTATATATAGTATTCGTAGGAGGGAGGGGATACGCTAAAGGAATAATACTTGTCGATTTAAATATCCTAGATATATACGTTAGAGATATAGTAGCAGTGTTTAAACTTTTTGCTGAGGCTCACCCCCCAGTGAAATTTTTTTGCATAACTACTACGTCGCTGCGCAGGCGCTGCGCAGCCGTATACACGTCTCTACGTTCGCTCTGGTAGTCTATTAACACAATCCAAATGGAACATCAGTAGTAGCTACCAGGTTCCCAGGCTCCACCGCATAGGGGTACAGAGGTCGCTTTTACGGAGTCGTCTTTTTAACTGGTCTTGGCGCTAAGGCCTATAAAAACTCTGCTGTTCTAACGGCGTCAAGGGTTAAGTATTCGAAGGCCCCCTCTAGCCACAACGTAACGCTGCTGCATCAGTAACAGACGAGATCCTCACTCTCAGCTTGACCATGCGGACAAGATGAGACGGAAAAGAACCCCCATAGGACCGTATGGGTCGGATCTCGATTTTGGTGTTCCTTTTCATATACCTAATTAAGAGTAGTACTAGGGACTATAAGGCGGCCCTTTTATATAACTTATAGTAAGATTAGGTTATAAAGGCCTTCTAATATAGGACAGCGGTAGCGGGACACCCCCTAATTGATACACGGACACCCCCCAATTGATACGCGGACACCCCCCACTGATTGAGTTTAGGTCTTCCCTAATTAAGTTAGAATATCACGTGAATTTAAGTTGTTTGCATCTGCATCGGTGCGCGACGGTCGCGAGCCGGTACCCAAAATATTATGACCGTAACACCTTAATTGCGCAGTACTCTGTGAGGCGCCGCATGAACTTATTTGGGTGCTGCTGCCTCTGCTTGATGTCTACGAACTGCCTGTGAGTATGCCCGCACTCTGCGCCCGCGCCTGCACCCGCGACTATACCCACGCGTAGTATACCCGGTATTCTGTTCGAATGCTGATGGCTCGCGATAAGTCGATGTATTAACGCAAACAGAGCCAGCCGGGCGGCCGCGGAAGCGCTCAACAGTTAGAGGCTGGGGTGGGAATAGGTAATATTTTGGGTACGGGCGACCGTCGCGCACTGATGCAGATGCAAACAACTTAAATTCACGTGATATTCTAACTTAATTAGGGAAGACCTAAACTCAATCAGTGGGGGGTGTCCGCGTATTAATTGGGGGGTGTCCGTGTATTAATTAGGGGGTGTCCCGCTACCGCTGTCCCTAATATATTAGCGTCTTTTTAAAGAAGAAGATATATATTAAATAGAGTGCTAATACTAAAACAGTAAAGCTAAAGGGGGTTAGAAAGGATTAGATTTAGTACGCTAAAAGATAGAACTAAGAGTAGATAGTAGGCTATTACTTAAACTCTCTTTTATAAGAGTTTATAAGGTTAATAATAAGATACCCCTTATAAATAGGCTGCTTTAAAATCCGCTATATAGGTATTACGCCGCCTAATGTACTACTATTAATAATATAGCCCAAACTGGATAAATAGAAGGGCTGTTTTAGCCTATAGCTATACTAAATTAATAACCTTGCTATTATAGGGATTATAACCCTTTTTTTACCTTTATAAGGTATATAAAGCCTTTATATAGGATTTAGAGCCCTACCTATAGAAAGAAAAGGAGAGCCTAAATTAGCTATTAATTCTCTACTAGGCTATACTACTCCTTACTAACTAATTAAAGGCTTATTAGACTATTTAGATAAGTCCTAGCAGACTTGGTTTTTATAGCTTTAATTACTAATATTTAGAGGCCTTACATTTTAACTAGAAGTCCCTTTAGCTATAGTTATAGTAGCTATAGTAGCGACTGTAGTATAGCCTTAAGGCTAATCTACTAACCCCCCACGTCTATCTATAAAAGCGGCCCTTTTAGCTTTATTTATTATAGGATCTAGTAGATATATATCCGCCTAGGTAAGCGCTATAGGCTCTTCTTTTTATATAGCTTTACTACTACCGCTATTACCGCTACCGCCTGTTACGGACGCTTTAAGTACAATGTTACGACTACTTGGAGAAGAGACGGAAGAAGCTAGTTGGTTAATTCAGGCACGGTCTAGGATGGAGCCAATAGAGCTATATAACGAGGAATAGTAACTAAGGTCACGTGGGGTGATCTGTATAATCTATAGGATCTGTGTAATCTGTGACAGAGTAGATAGAGCACACGTATATTATATATAAGGAGGATTTTATAGGAGTACGGTTATGTATTTAAGGACCCTTGGTCCCTACCTAGATAGTTTCTTCCTTTATAGTAATTCTTAGAATATAATTAGAGTTAATCTATTAGGCAACCACTCCACCAGTTATTATTACGTTGTTAACTTCTATACTTATATTTCCTATATACCTAGCCTAATAATAGGACCCACCGTAGTTCTTGTTATAAGGTTCCGTTATATAATTACTACCCAGTTACGGTATTAATATAGGAAAGTTAAATAACATGCCACTAAAAGCAGCCACTATAACGCCATTAACGGTAGCAACTACATTAAGGTTAGGTAACGACACTAGTATAGCAGACACTAACTTACAGCAACCTATAACGGTCGGATAGCTATAAGAGATAGTTAACTAGTTAATAAAAAATAATATAATATTAGAAAATAGGATTAATGGGATAGGCGTAGCTAAGGTTAAGTTACTATTAATTAAGAAATACTTAGGAGAGAAATTAAAGCTTAAAGGATTCCTTATATAAATGCACTTTAAGGTAGTATAAGAGGGAGTAAAGCTGGTAACACCTATAGATTAAATAGCGTACGTAGGATTGTTCTTAATAGGAAGAGCACTTAAATAGTTTAAGCCTTACCTTATAGAAATCTAGGTAAACGGAATAATAACTATAAACTAAGAGGTACAGTTTATGTTTTTAAGCTAGAATAGATTTATAGAATAACTTATATAAATATTTAAAGACCTAAAGGCAGTAACTATAGCGGAAAGAAAACTCTAAGATATTATATAACGAACCTTAGCAATTAAGTATATAACGCAGTTCCAGATATTAGCGATATAAGTTAAGTAGAATAATAGGGCGCTTATAGCATAGTATAAATAGGGACTTAAGGCTAAAGTCTAGAACGTAATTATTCTAATAGAAGATGTAGATACCCTAAGGGAACTAATAGATTAGGCGATTAAGATTAATAATTAGATTTACTAAAGGGAATAGGCTAAGAGAGGTTAGGATAGAGTTCTATAGTTATATAAGGCGTAAAGTACGCAACAACTAAAGCTAAGTTAGAAATTATAGTATAGCGTAGAGCTAATAGACCTAAGTAGTACTAGAGAAGCCTATAAGAGATAAAGTAAGAAACTATAGAAACCTAAAGGATAAGGATTAAGTAATTAAAGGTCTAAGGAGCAGAGGCTAAACTAGGGATCTTAATAGTAGAAGATATTTAGGCGGACTCTATAATAAAAAAGATAGTTTAGAGAGGGAGCTTATATAAATTATAGAAAACAGAGTTACTTTGTAAGGGATTATAAAGATAGTTAGAAGTATTATATAATAAAGGGAACTAGATTAATAGCAGACGACATATATATATAGAGGGATAATAATATACTATAAGGAATAAAAGAGTGTTTAATTAAAAGTTGTGTATTTTGTTATAATAACGCATACCAAATTTATAAGGACGCTAAGTATAGCGCAAGCTATTAGCTATAAGAGCTAGTACCTATAGGATATAGAGGAACTAACAAACTAGTTTACAGATCGGACATTAAGGACGATAAATTTAATATAGGCGAAACATTCCGTAACAATAAGGTAATAAGAGCGGTTTACTAGAAATACGTAGCTATTAGAAATATTATACTAGAAGTAGAGGATAATTCCACTATAAAATAGGGAATATTAGTAAGAATTAAGACCCTACTAGATATAATATCTATCGCTTTATAAGACGCAAGAGAAATAGGATAGTAAACTATTTTAGCACTCGGTAAAGGCAAAAGGCTATAGGCTTAAGATTCTTAAGATGAGATAAGAGATAACTAAGATTCTTAAGATAAGATAAGGTAAGCTTAAGGACCCATAATAGACGAAAACCAATAGAGTAGAGCAGTAGCTTAGTTTAAAGATATATAAATAAGCTTAGGACGAAGTTTCCTATAGATATAAGATTCTTAAGACAAGATAAGTAAGATTTAAGACTCTTAAGATAAGATAAGAACACTAAGTAAGCCTAGTTGGACTAAGGCTGGAGCTAAGCTTAAGTTAGAAGTAAGCTTAAGATTAAAGAATCTATAGGAACAAGAATTTGGAGTATAAATTAGGACACTTATAAATAAAAGGTAGGAGGCTTCTTTATAGATTAGAGAATCTATAATATAAATAGTAACTAAACTAGGAGACAGATATATAGACCTAGAGGACTTACTAGTAGAATATAGTGTTTGGACTAAAGATTAAAAAGTTAATACTAAGATTAAGAAGCAAGAAGACTTTAAGGATTTGTTAATAAGACGCAAACTAAAAAAAACTAAGGATGAATTTAGAGTAAGAATTATTGCATAGCAAAAATAGAAACTAGATAAGAGATCTAGTATATTAGGACGTATAAGGGATAGAGCGCTAGTATAAAGGATTACTAATAGGCTGAGAATAGGTATACTAAGAGCCAAGTGGCTTACTAAACTAGAGGACGAAGAGGATCTAGGAATCCTAACTAGGTTCAAAAAACGATATATAAAGGGCTGTTATAATACAGTAATAAGAAGATACTTCCTTATAGATAAGCTGTATATACTTTAATAGCTATACTAAAAGTGGTATAGGCAGAGGCACAATGACAAGTAGGAAGATTTCTATATATAGTTGGATGAAAAAGTTATCTAAGACCACCTAATTATAGAAAAGGCCATAAATTATATTAAAGGAGCCTTAATTATAATATTAAAGGATTTAAAGGAGCGTTTAAAGGACTAGAGAAGTAAAAGGCGTATCTTAGTACCTGTAAATAAAGTTATAATATTTAGATTAGTATAATAGAGGTTTAAACTTAAGGATAAAAACGAGTTAAGAGTTAACCTAAAGCACCTAGTATACTATACGCTATTATGGATTGTATATATAGACGATATATATAAGATATATAAGAATCTAAAGAAAAAGAATTGGAAATACCCTATAAGGATATACTAGATAATAGACGAGTAATAGTATAAAAATGCTAAATATATATACAGATAGCATCTAGTAAAAGTCTAAGAGGAAGGAGATTTAATACTTTAACTAGGAAGATTCCTTACGGAAAAATACTTAGATGGATAATAGTAGTGGGAATACCTAGAGAATACGTGTCTATGGTATATTAAAGATAAAAAGTAAACTAGGCATTAGCTAAAGAGTAAGCTAAGTATAATAGGATTAAGTAGCTAATAGTTAGGAAAAGTAGAGGCCTATAAAACTAGAGAAAACTAGTAGTAGAGCCTTAGACCCTTAAAGGAATTTAAGGATAATACCTAAATTTATAAGTTAAATAGTAAGATTAATAGTTTAAGGTATTAATAGATAGTGGAGTAATAAGGAACTATATCTTGCTAGTAGCAGTTAAAAAAAAATAGGATTACCTTATAGATAAAAGGAAGAATCTTACCTATTAGTAATAATTTTAGGAGATCTAATAGCCTATAGAGGAGGGATTATTAATCTTAAAATAAGACTAATTTAGTTAACTATTAAGGGAAGATAAATTAAGATGTCTTTTAATATTCTACTATTAGGATAGGATAAGGCAGTATTAGGGATGCCTTAGTTATAGGAATATAATCTAAGGATTAATTAGATTATAGGTTAGGTTAATATTAGAAATACTTAATGGTGTAAAATATAATAATAAGCTAAGTTAGTATAGTACTAGGTTAAAGCGATATATAAAGAGACTAAGTAAGGCTTAAGTTATATACTAAAGAGATACTATAAGTATAGTAAGAAACTATAGTTACTAAAAAGTAAAAAGCTATTAGAGTATATAGTATAGGACTATAAGATAAAATTAGAACTAGGAATAAGTCTAAGGTTCTTTCTAATCTATAAGCTTACTAAAGAGGAAGGTAGAGCGTTAAAAGAGTTTATTTAGGAAAATTTATAAAAGAGATATATTAGACCATTATAGTTATTAGCGGGTTATCTAGTACTATTTGTACTAAAGAAAAATAGTAAACTAAGGCTGTGTATTAACTATAGATAGTTAAATAGCATTACTAGAAAGGATAGGTATCCTTTACCCTTAATTAGCGAAATTTAAGATAGAATAGGTAATGTGCAAATCTTTACGAAGATAGATCTGAGATAGGTATACTATTAGATTAGAATTAAGGAAGGCGATAAATAAAAGGCAGCCTTTAGGTTAAAGGAAGGACTATATAAACTATTAGTTATATAATTTGGGCTTATAAACGCACTAGCAATGTTCTAAAAGCGTATTAACGATATATTAAGAGAATACTTAGATAAATTTATTATGGTATATCTTAATAATATTATTATCTACTTAATAAGTAAGGAAGAATACAGGGAATATATTAAATGGGTTTTAAAGAGACTATAAGAAGAATAAATGCTAGTAGCAATTAAGAAATGCGAGTTTTTTACTAGGAAGACCGATTTTGTGGGATTTATTATTAAATTAGGCTAACTTAGTATAGATCTAAAGAAGATTAAGGCTATAGTGAATTGGTAAGAACTAGAGAACGTTATATATAGTTAAGATTATTTTTAGGGTTTTGTAATTACTATAGAAGGTTTATAGTATAGTAGTTAAAGGATATTAAGCCACTTACGTAGTTAATAAAGAAAGAAGAACTATAAATATGGGGAGAGGAATAGCAGGAACTCTTTAAAAAGATTAAAGAGTTATTTACCTAGGAGCTAGTTCTTAAGATCTATTAACTAGGTCTAGAGACGGTTATAGAAATAAATATATTAGACTATATACTAGGGGCGTACTTTATATAAAGATATTAAGATAAATAGTATCTAGTGGTATACTATAGTCGAAAGATAATACTACTAGAGTTAAACTATAATATCTATAACAAGGAGTTATTAGGTATAGTTATAGTATTAAAAAAAATAGAGAATATTCTTATAAGGTATAGAAAAACTATTTATAGTTAAGATAGATTATAAGAACCTAATAGGATTTCTAATAATAAAGGAACTTAACTAAAGATAGGTTAGATAGGCAGAGATGCTTATAGAATACTATTTTAAGATTTAGTATACTAAGGGTATAAATAACATAAGGGTAGATACTCTAAGTTAGAAGGCTAAACTACAAAATAATAAGAAGCTATTAGGGGCTTTACTATAAAAAGATATAGACGGATTAATTAGGTATAATTATCCAAAAATTACAGTAACTTAAGAAGATAAGAACTAGAAAGAGTCTATAAGATATTAGAAAGCTTTTAGGTATAAAGAATTCTAGAGGTATAGCTAAAAGATCTATAGATAGATATATATAAAAATTAAGAAGTAAGGTATATCCTAAAAAGTATAGTAAAGTAATTTATAGAAGAATTCTATAAGGGATTAACTTAGGGATATAATAGAGCTATAGGATTAGTGTTAAGACTTTAAAAGGAGTATATTATTAATAGAATCTAGAGAATAGCTAGGAAGGTTACTAAGGAGTATTTAGATTGCTAAAGAAATAAATTAATAAGGTATAAGCTATACGGAGGGCTATAACCTATTAAAATACTAGAAAGACTATAGAAAGTTATATTATAGGACTTTATTATTAAGTTACTAAAGTTAAGAGACCCTATTACCGGATAGGATTATAATATAATCTTAGTAATAGTAAATAAGCTTATAAAGTGGGGATACTTTATAGCATATATAGAAGAAATCTTAGCGGAAGATGTTACTAGAATCTATATTAAAGAAGTGTTCGTAAGACATAGAGTACTAAGTAAAATTATATTAGATAGGGATTTAAGATTTATAGTAGCATTCTAGGAAGTATTCTTAGCGGAGTAAGGAGTTAGAGTAGTAACTTCTACTATATATTATCCGCAGATAGACGGTTAAACGGAAAGATTAAATTAGATACTAGAATAGTATCTAAGGCATTATATTAATTACTCGTAGAATAATTAGGTATTACTATTACTAGTTATATAGTTTGTATATAACGCAACGCTATAAGAAGGCATAGGCATATTACTATTTAAGGTAAATTACGGATATAAGCTAAGAATATTATTATTACCATAATAAGTAAAGAAAACAAGTAGTACGGCTAAAGGAAGAATAAAGATATTAATGGATCTTTATATAGACCTTATAGAATTAGTAAAGAAAGTATAAAAAAGAATGAAAAGGTACTATAATGCTAAGAGATCTAAGGGACTAGATCTTAAGGAGGGAGATAAAGTGTAGCTACTATATAAAAATTTTAAGAGTTAACAACTAAGTAAGAAGTTAGACTATGTTAGACTAGGACCTTTTAAAATTAAGTAGAGGATTTTACTGGTTATATTTAAGTTAAACCTACTAGCNAAAATAAAGATCTACCCTATATAGCATATTGTAATGCTAAAGCTAGTATATAGAAATGTTAAGCTACTAGTCTATAAAGCAGACATATATAGAGGATAAGAAGAAGATAAATAGTAAGTTTTAAAGATTGTTAGTTATAAGGACATTAACGATAAAATATAGTATAAGGTTAAGTGGATAGGCTATACTAAGACTACCTAGGAGCTACTAAAGAATCTAAAGAACGCTATAGGAAAGGTATAGGAGTATTAGAAGAGATTAAGTTAGGTAGTATTAATAAAAAGGGATTACTAAAGAATAAGTCACCTAAGGGGGACCTAAGAAGAGCAGTTATTAAACTACTTAAATCTATTTCCTTCTCTATTAGAGGAGAATCCGTTTTTTATTACTAAGTTCCTATAAACCTTATTCTATAAGTTTTTACTCCTTAAAACGAACCTTCTTACGCACCTTCTTAAGACGGATTAACTAAGTAAACGCCGCAAGACGAGATTTAAGGGCCCGTTACTAAGCATTAGCAGCCTCCTATTTAGCATCACAAGAACGGCGCAATTTAGTAAGAGTAATAGATAGTTTATTATCTAGCCGCGCAGCAGTAGATTAAATATAAGACCCTAAGATAAATCAATTAGGGAACTAGACGACTATTAAGAGTAATAGGTTATATATATTTAGTATTAAAAACGGAGCGAACGTTATAGGATGAACGAATATTTGCTTTAGTGCACTCTAAGTAAGAGAACGGTTGCTATAAAGAAGGGTTCGCCAACGTAATATAAACTAACCCCTCTTTTAAACAGCGAGAATATAGAGATAGTATAATCTTACTAAGAGATAATATCGCAGCGATAGTGTAAATACGACAAGTGGTTAAGGAAGAAGAAATTACTTTAGGTATAATAAGTAATAATATTAACTAAATTGATTAGACGGATATTATACCTTTAGTAAATAACTTAGAGATGTTTTAAATCTTTAAGGACGAAGATAAAGAGAAGGGAGATGGTGTTACGGACGCTTTAAGTACAATATTATAACTACTTAGAGAAGAGACAGAAGAAGCTAGTTAGTTAATTTAGGCACGGTCTAGGATAGAGCCGATAAAGCTATATAATAAGGAATGATAACTAAGGTTATGTAGGGTAATCTATATAATCTGTAGGATCTATATGATCCGTAATAGAGCAAATAGAGCACACGTATATTACGTATACGGAGGATTTTATAGGAGTACGGTTATGTATTTAAGGACCCTTAGTCCCTACCTAGATAGTTCCTTCCTTTATAGTGATTCTTAGAATATAATTAGAGTTAATCTATTAGGCAACCACTCCACCAGTTATTATTACGTTGTTGACTTTTATACTTGCATTTCCTACACACCTAGCCCAATAATAGGACCCACCGTAGTTCTTGCTACAAGGTTCCGTTACACTGCCGCTATAGCTACTACTAGAGCTAGAGCTAGAGCTATAGTCCTAGCTAAAGCCTAGGTCTAAGTCTCTACCTATATACTATATAAGCTGCATAATAAACTCTATATAGGCCCTTTAGCATAAGTAGACTAAAGGGCTAGAAGGTAATCTTTTATAATAGTACTAGATTCTAAATAGGGCAGTAAATAGTAGGCTAGCTAATAAAAGGAGGTTTAATAGTACTTCCTATAGCTTAAGGTTATTAAAGAGATTAAGCAGATTATATAGGTCTAAAAGGTTAGTAAGAAAGCGGCTATATAGTAAGTTAATCTACAGCAGGAATAGATATAGTACTCGCTAGATTAGCTTTATAAACGGCTTTAAGTAGGTAAAAAAGCTCTAAAATAATTATATATATAACTTCTAATAAAATACTAAGAATGTTACGGGCCTTATATTAGTAGTAGTGCAACTACTAAAAAGATATATAAATGGGTTAGTTAAGATAGTATAGGAGGCACTAGAACCAATTAAGCTATAGGATAAAAGGTAGCTAAGTTATATAGCTAGTTACGTTATAAGTTTAGAATATAGAAATATAGGAACATAGGAATAGGGATAACGTATTAATGTACTAGTATACTAACGTACTTAGCATATTCTTAGGCGTAATGTTATATATTTAAAGGACTATAGCCCCTACCTAGATAGTTCTCTTCTTTATGGTAAATCTTAGAATATAATTAAAGTTAATCTATTAAGTAACCTACTCTACCAATTACATTTATATTATTAACTATTCTATACCTATATACCTAGCCTATTAATAAGTTTACTATAGTATTTCCTATAAGGCTTTATTATATATTTGCTACCAATGTTATAATAAAGGAAGTTAAATAATATACTACCTAAAGTAGTAGCTATAACGCTATTTATAATAGTAATAACTTTAGGATTTAGAGGGGATACTAGTATAAGGGATAATAATTTATAACTAGTTATAATAAACTAACTTATAAGTGTTATGGAACAAAATAATACTAATAATTAGATATTACTCTAATACCTTTAAGATATAAAGAGGGAAAAGATTAAAATACTATTAATTAAAGGGTTTATAAAAGAGAAGTATAAGCTAAAGGGGTTTCTTACGCAAATAAAACTTAAGCTTTAGTATAAAGAAACCAAGCTAGTAGAATTAGTGGATTAAGTAACGTATATAGGACTATTTCTATTAAATAAGGCATTAGAGTAGCTTAAACCTTATTTTATAGAGATATAGGCTAATAGATTAGTAACTACTAACCTAAAGGCGTAGTATATATTATTAAGCTAGAAAGGATTTGCTAGTAGACTAATATAAATATATAAAGATCCGGAATTAATAGTAAAGGCTAAAGGAAAGCTATATTAACTTATATAAAAGGGATTAATAATAGACTATATAACGTAGTTTTAAATACTAGTAGTATAGACTAAATAGAATTAAGGGGCGTTAATGGCTTAGTATAGAAGAGGACTAAAGGCTAAAGTTTAAGCCACTATAATATTAATAGACAATCTAAGTAATATAAGAGAGTTAATTAAATAAGCTATTAAGGATAATAACCAGCTATATTAAAGCAAGAAATTAGGAAGAATATAATAGGGACTAATGTATATAAGAAAGACACAGTAATAGGTATCTAAACTATAGTATAGCGTAGAGCTAATAGACCTAAACGGTACTAAAGAAAATAAAAAATAAGATAGACAACTATAAAAACCTAAATAATAAGGATTAAATAATAAAAGGGTTAAGAAGTAGAGGCTAAACTAGGGATTTTAATAGCAGAAGATATTCTAGCGGACTTTATAATAGAAAAACTGGTATTAAAAAAGTGCTTATATATATTGTAAAAAAAGGTTATTTTACTAGAGACTATAGAGGTGGTTAAAATAACTATATAGTAAAGGAAATAAGACTAGTAGGCAATATATACGTATAAAGGGACAATAATATACTATAAGGAATAAAAGAATCTTTAATTAAGAGTTTCGCGTTTTGTTATAATTATATATACTAAGTTTATAAGGATACTAAATATAGCGTAAGCTATTAGCTATAAGAGCTTAAGTTAAAAGAACTCTAGGGTATAAGAGAGTTAGATAAAGAGTAAGATTAACTCTATAAACTAAATTAGGACTAAGACGGCATATTTAGCTAATAGTTAGTAAAGAAAGTTCTCGCGTACTAATTTTATTAAAGAGTAGCGGAATCTAAGAATTAAGATAACTAGACTGTTAGTAGTAACAATAAGGTAATAAAGGCGGCTCACTAGAAGTATATAAACCTTAAGAACGCAATAATAAAGGTAGAGGTTAAATCTACTACAAAGAATGGTTTAATAATAGGGATTAAAACTCTATTAGATATAATATCTATCGCTTTATAAGATATAAGAAAAGTAAAATAATAAGTTACTTTAGCACTTAATAAAGGCAAAAGGCTATAAGTTTAAGATTCTGTCTGAACGAGTTCGAACAGGAATTTGTGGTCGCAGTCACGTGAGCTAAGCGAGCTCAGGAAACCCCTTAAATTCTACCACTTCATGTACGATTAGAAGAACAAGTCACCATCCAAACAAGCATACGATACTACATGTATTTCGTGCCCGTGGATACGACTCACTCGTGCTATTAAGTTAGTACGAACAGATTCTAAAGAAAGGATAAGAACTACTTAAGATTTTTAGAATAAGATAAGAGATAGGACTTAATATTTTAAAGATAGGATAAAAGTATAAGCGAGTTATCTATAAGGATAGATTAAAGCAGAAAATTAAAAGGATTAAGCTTCCGCGGTATAGGAAATATTTCTAATATTAGGTAAATAAAGTGTTTAGACTAAGGGTTAAAAAGTTTAATGCTATAATTATAAAGTTTAAGGATCTAATAGCTAGATGTAAACTAGGAAAAGACTAAAGGGGATATAAGAATTAAATTAAAGCGTAGTAAGAATAAAGAGGTTACTAAAAATTAAAGATGTTAGGTAAACTAAGGGATAGAGTACTTATATAGAAAATTGCTAATAGGCCTAGGGTAGGCACGCTAAGAGTAAAATAGCTTAAAGAACTAAAATAAGAAGAGGACCTAGGGGTTCTAACTATATTTAAAGAACGGTATACTAAAGGTTGTAATAATATAGTAATAATAAGATACTTTCTTATAAATAGGTTATATACGCTTATAGAGCTATACTAAAAGTAGTATAGGTAGCAATATAATAATAAATAGGAAGATTTTTACCTATAGCTAAATAAAAGAGTTATTTAAGACTAAGGCTGTGTTCGGTTGCAAAACTTCAGATCAGATCTAAACTGAAAGTCCGGCAGAAAAGGACGCGTTCCTTCCTGATTTGGTACGCGTTTGTGGCTTTGTTAAAAGCACAGGCGTATACAATCTGGAGGCTTTAGATTAAAACTGGAACTCAGACCTCCATATTGAACTAACGCCAAGACCTTCAGTTCAGAAGCCATATACAGTAAAGTTGCCAAATTTTTAGTAACTTTTAGCATGTTTTTTGGGCGGTCAGAGGAACATCAAAAATTTGTGGCTGAAGTTAGGTTAAACTGGAATTTAACCGAACAGTCGCCTCAGAATCAGATTGGAGCTCCAGATCAACTCCATTCTGAACTGAATCTGAGGCCTCCAGATTGCAACCGAACACGCCCTAAGTAATTATAGAAAGACGCATAAGCTATATTAAAGGGGTATTAATTATAATATCTAAAAATCTAAAAGAATAATTAGAGGGCTAAAGATAAGAAAGATAGATTTTAGTATTAGTAAATAAGAAACTAATATTTAAATTAACTAAATAGAGGTTTAAACTTAAGAGTAAAGATAAGCTAAGAGTTAACTTAAGACGTATAGTATATTATATATTAGCGTAAATTGTATATATAGATAATATATATAATATATATAGAAACTCTAAAGAGAAAAATTAAAAGCACCTAATAAGGATATATTAGGCGCTAGATAAGCAATAGTATAAAAAATATTAAGTATATATATAGCTAGTATCTAGTAAAAGTTTAGGAGCCAAACAACCTAATACTTTAACTAGAAAGATTCCTTATAGAAAAATACCTTATGTAATTAATAGAATAGTTATATGCATCCCTACCTATATATAGCTTAATCCACTAAAGCTAAGTTTAAAGCTAATTAAATTGCGATACTTAATTAGCCACTAAATAGCCCCAATCTTAACCTAATTAAAGCTCTCTAGAAGATTATAAAGGAGTAATTTGCCTAGCGCCGTAATAGGCCTTATACGGAGCAGTAAATGTAGTAGGCAATTTAGGAAGAATGGGAGAAGATTATACAAGAAGATCTATACCGCCTTGTTATATCTATAAGATAACGCGTACGCGATATAATTAAAGCTAGAGGAGATGTTACTAAATGGTAGATTTAGGTAAGAACTTAAGGGAAGCAATTGGACACTTATTTAGTAATTTAATAATCGCTTAACCGCGACTCCGTATGAATCTATAGATAGGCAAAAGCTTACACAATCCTTTGATTTTAAATGCTTCATTTGATTTTGATATCTGTCGTTTTTCTAAGCGTGCTAGTCTGTCGGAGATTAACCCCATTTTACCTAGTAAAACAGGCGGTTTTCTCCGAACGATTGGCAGCGCTTTCAACCGGATGCGCCAGGATGGTGTATATTCTTTCTTGGTGGAGCTGTCATGCCATGGCTCCGAAACTCAAAGACATGTAGTGTCGTGATGGAGCCAGGGGGAACAGCTGAGGCGGCTCTCGACGCCATTAATAAAACTATCGCCGTCGCCTCCCTTTCGTCTCTGCCGTGGCGGTGCCAGCCGCTGATTGGCTCAGGAGTTTGCAGGAGGTGGTGGATTTTCCCTCCAAGGGTCCAAGTCAACCGAGATAAAGAAGCCAGAGTACCAAGTCCAAGTCAAGCTGTGATAGATTCAACTTAAGCACAATGCAGAGAATTGATCAGATTGAGTTAATTTGTGTATTCAGCTATAAAAGAGACGATTGCTTCGATGGTATCAATCTACTAACGAACGGAGGAAACGCCAATGATTGTTCCACCAAAACACCAGACCAAAATACCAAACCGCCGTCGGCCCTGCGTCACGCATAATACATCACGCATTACCTTTATAGCGGCTTGCTCGCCCAGCCTTTCAGGTACCTCCACCCAGCACCGTCCTTGGCTCCCTCTTCTAACACCTGCACTACACCCTCCAACAGCTTCTCGTCCTCCTTGCCCATCTCTATTTGCAACTTCAGCATCCACTTTTCCCATTCCCACGAACCGACCATTCCGGTCAACATCGCCGCATCCACAGTTGCGCCCATCACTTCTGGCACAGCTACCTCCACCTGGCCATCCGGGCCAATACTCTTCTCCCCCCCATTCATTTCAACCCCTACAGGCAGGGTGTCTTTCCAGTTCGCCGCAGGCTTGCCCATTGGCAGAATCGTCCACGACCGCCGCATATCGTGAAAGCCAGCTTTCCTAAGCCGCGGGATGAATGATTTCGTGGACTGAGCGTCGTAGCCTCGTGTCTTGAGGTTGAAGCCAAACTCGACGCTCATTGCCTGCGCCTGCCGGCCTGCGTGGACGATGTCGGCGTCGAGCAGGGAGAAGTCGAGGAAGCCGCCGGGCTTGAGGCAGCGGTAGCACTCCTTCAAGCAAAGGTCATACTCGTCCAGAGTGCGGCCGACGGGCTTGTCGGTCTTCAGGAACGCGTACAGAGTTCGTGCGGAGATCACGTCGAAGTGGCCTGAGGGGAATGGCAGCGTCCAGAGGTTTGGAACTGGCATGTGCTTGTGGTTCTCGGGCCCTGCAACGTTGACCGTTATGTCTGACTCCGCGGGATAGACTGTGATTACAGTTGCGTTCCTATAATCGCGAGATACTTGCCATGCCCAGTCACAGGCAGTTCGGCCGGCCACATCCAGAATTCGTGCATTTCGCTTGCGTGAGATAGCCTGCGATGCTTTTCGGCTAAGCAACTTGCCGCCATTCAATATCTTCAGCGCCTGGAGAGCCCATAAGGATGGTAGGATTTGATCGAGTGCTTGTCGTTCAGTCTGAGCACGAGCGATGCGCTCTTTCAGCACTGTCGGATCGTCTGTGTAGAACGACGAGACAGGGCGTGGCGGAGATGGCCGCACTGGGTTAGTGAGCTCAAACTTGCCTAGGAGTTGCTTTCGGTGTGCTTGTGCCATGCACCGCCGCTGGATGTGCATTGCTTCTGCTCGTGTCATTCGGTGAATGAACGCATCGCCTTTTCTGCTACGGCTGAGGAGATGATCAAAACCTTCAATGTAAGTTGTGATGATTTTCGGCCCGTCATCTTCTTCTAGCTTGGGAGAGTCTAGGGCGTCCTGGATGAACCTGACGGTTTTCTTTGATGACTTGTCAAGTGAACTCCCTCGGCTGTGGCTCGGCTGTGATACTTTATCCGAGCTCACATCATTCATCTCCTTTAGAGCTGCAAGAAGCTCGTCTTGCTCAGTTAGCCAGTCAGAAGTGCGGTCGAGGTTTGCACATGCCAGTCTCTCCAGTTGTTCCGTGTACTTTTCGTTGTACTGGAAGATGGATTTGCTAGGATTAATTTCCTTGACTTCTACGACATCCGCAAAACTTTCATCATCTCCAGTGAGTACAACAGGCTTAGAAGTTGGAAGCCCATCAGTGAAACTGTCAAGCGTTGATCCAGCAAGCGTCACGGACTGCTCGGTAATATTGTCTGCAGGGTCAACCCAAGGAACTCCATAAAATCTTTCGGCGATACTCGTGGATGGGATCACCTGCTCAAGGTTGCGAATAGACCAGGTATGACGAGCAGATGCACCGAGAGAAGAAAAAAATCCACCCGGGGACGGTATCGATAGGGCTGAAACTGGTTCACTTCCCCAATCAACGTTCGGTTCCACGGGCGTAACAGTCATGTCAACGTTAAGCAAAAGATGAGGGCGCATAACCTCCTCCATCTCGCCTTCCGGTATCTCGATCAACTGGGTAACCTCAGATTGTTGTTGCTCCTCTGGGGAGAGATGTTGGAGTGTCTCAAACGCCTGAGGGTGTAGTTGCACTGGTGGTACCCAGTCCTGGGTTGAGCTGGATCGTGTCATCGCCTCAGGGGTAGACGGACAACTTAGATGCTCCATCTCCTCGGAAGTCATGCTGCCATCTAGAGATGGGGTTGCACTGGATGCAGGTACCTCGAGGTTGCGTGCCGCGAGCAATGATAAAGCATTTGACGTCGGCGAAAGTATTTGACTGGGTGTTGGAGGCACGGGTGACATTGCACGTTTCTGGAGCTTCTCAATGGTAGGCCAGGCTGAGGGCGACGGGATGATGATGGAGGGATATCGACTTGGTCGAGTACCGGACTCATCGATTTTTTTGACCGAATCGGAGCACGTTAGAGGTACTTCCTCTAATTCATCATCTGTAATATCGTACAAGTCGTCGAATTCGCTATCAGGACGACTCTCCCTCTGACTGGCCGAGTTGTAGTAATCCTCTGGAGCTGGTGGGGAAGGGGTGTTCTGCGGTGGCGATTTGGTAGTGACATCGGTAACTTTCGGGATTGGAAAGTCTTCGCGATGGACTGGAGAAAGCATGGCAGCTTTGGGAGAAAGGGTTGAGGCGGTTGAGGTGGCCGAATATCTTGACGTGAAATAGTATCGCGGCACCATCGACTCATTTTCAATTATTGTATTAAGTGGGTGTCTCCGAACCAGAGGAGACGAAGGACTATAGATTGAAGAAAGAATAGAGGGTGTATCCATATTGGCTGAGGTGAGCTTCCCCTCGTGCTATTAAAAGTGTGGGTACTTGAAAATCCGGGCAGGTAGGAGAGATTGGGATGGGGCTATAAACGGGGAATAGGAAGCGGAATAAATTAATGGGCAATAACCCGGGGCCGATCAACGGTCCTAGAAATAAGGATATAGGGAATGCTTCGATCAACGAAGACTTTCGGAGGGTGGAGGAAACGCACGCACGGTAAAACGAAAAGAACAGCTCAAGACCAAAGGCAAAAGCGAGTGAGGCACGGGTGGCCGAGGGTTTAAATTCGTGAAGAATGGACAGAGGGAGTTCTGTGGCGTCCCGATGGCTCGACGCGAGCGGTTCTACATAGTGGAAACACTGCAGCAAAGGCGGTTGGACTAGAGGCTCTAGGGAGATGATGGGGGCTTCGGGTGGGCCACGACATGTCGGCCTGCTTTCTGCGCACTTGGTTGGACGGAACAAATATCGAAGCCGACACTGGCCCACAGGCTTCGGCGACGCGCTGTCTGTTTTGGTAGAACTGGCGCATCCGGTGGAGTGGTGCCGCCCGAGGGGGAAGGGAGGGGTTGGTGGAAGCGCTGAGGTGCGCTATTTTCAGCGCCTCGAAAAAGCCACTCCCGCCAATCACAGGGCGCCAACCTCTGTTTGCATCACACTCACCAAAACGACCTGCCCGGCATTAAATATTGAGGCCCGTAAGGAGAACCGTCCGCGCGTGGTCGTTTCGATTTGCACTGCTCTGCCTCAGCCCGCACGGCGAGACTTTGCAATCGCTATATGGTCTCGAGAGAACCGCACCGTGAGCTGTTTCGGCATTCTAAATGCAATGCAAAAACGACACGCTTCTGAGACAACAGAGGCGGTGCTACGAATGGAATACGGTTGCTGGAGATACGTAGCAGAAAGGCGCAGCGAACTAGGTCTCATGATAGAAATGGAACCGCAGGGTTGGAGAATGGGAAGCAGAATAGTATAGAGACCGACTGAAGAGAGGTCAATAATGTGACAGAAGCCTCGAAGCTGCCCTGCCAAGTCCATGTGAGGATGCTGTGCATCTGAAAGCCCCACCAGAGCCGCCAACCACCGACA
The DNA here is from genome assembly GCF_001692895.1 of Cenococcum geophilum 1.58. Lineage (NCBI taxonomy): Eukaryota > Fungi > Ascomycota > Dothideomycetes > Gloniales > Gloniaceae > Cenococcum > Cenococcum geophilum. The sequence continues at coordinate 463,623 of NW_027137569.1, forward strand.
TCACAACACCAGATTATTATCGTAACTGCCCGTTGACGAAATTTCTCTTCAGCCTATTGACTTCACTTCTAAGATTCGCTCTGCGCCAATTGTGACCCAAGCGACCTCCTTCTCATCTATTAACCCCGCCGCGTGATCACAATGTCCCCTCCAGCCATCATTGCGCCCTCAATCCTATCCGCCGACTTCGCTGTCCTGGGGAAAGAATGTTCGGACGCAATGGGCCAAGGGGCCGACTGGCTTCATGTATGATACCCTTGCGTGCATGCGCATGACAGTCACAATTGACATTACCGGGAAGATCGATATTATGGATGGCCATTTCGTGCCCAACATGACTTTCGGAGCGCCCGTAGTTACTAAGATTCGCCCACACGTGGAGCGCCCAGCTGGCGCCTACGGAAGGGGTACATTTGACTGCCACATGATGATAGCAGAGGTAAATAACCATTTTCAGGCACAATGGTGATTCAAAAAGGTTCCACCACCCGAGCGCGCGTTATCGATATTATCACCTGCATTACCGCCCATTCATCACAACACTCATCTTACTATCCACTTTCTCGCTCGCTAACCTACCGCCTTCAATATATCCAAGGGATCTGCCCGGCTAATACTCATGTTTTGTGTCGTGTCATAGCCAAAAAGATGGGTCCGCGACTTCCAAAAAGCTGGCTGCGACCTGTACTGCTTCCATTACGAAGCTGCAATCTCCTCCACAGCTGCTGACACACCTTCGGGCGCCTCATCGTCCCAGACCTCCCCGAAAGAACTTATAAAGTTTATACATGAGCTTGGCATGCAAGCAGGCATCGCAATAAAACCGAAAACGTCGGTTGATGTGCTATGGGATATACTCGAAGGCCCAGTGGAGGCAGAAAGACCTGATGTGAGTCTAACAGCCCCACGTTAAACGTGTGACTGGGTGCAATGTGTGGAGAATAGGGGAAACATCCCCGTATCGGATTGACTCCGGGCATGCCTTCTGGGGATAAGCGGCGGGAGGCTCTCACGATGGGCACGGCGTGGGCGCGTCGAGGTGGCGGCGCTTATGGCTTTGGGATTCTAGACAACACAACGTCGAACGTGACTGTTCACATAGTTCGGCCACTGTCGCGTGCTCCCCACCGCGCTATCCATCATTTACCAAATTTCCCTGCCTCTGCTTCAGGTTTCATGCGACACTCCAAAGCTTTGTGCTATCATTCTTTTCCTACCTCACGTCATGAAAATATTACCGTTTAATAGCTAATTATTTTCTAGATGGTCCTTATAATGACTGTCGAGCCAGGCTTTGGCGGACAATCCTTCATGGCCTCCGAACTCCCTAAAGTCTCCGCTCTACGCGCTAAATACCCTGAACTCCACATCGAGGTCGACGGCGGACTGTCAGGCAAGACGATCGACCAAGCCGCCGATGCTGGTGCCAACGTCATCGTAGCTGGCAGTGCTGTTTTTGGAGCGAAAGATCCAGCCGAGGTTATTGCGAAGCTAAGGGAGGCCGTTGAGAAAAGGAGAGGAAAGCTATAAAGAGGTAAGAAGACAATTACTCCAACCAAGGTTCATATGATGGTATGACGGTAGATTTGACGCGAGATGAGAGATGAAATCTTGTATAGACATAGCATGAAAAGGCCAGATGTCAAAATATAGAACCAGTTGCCTCAGTTTCCAACTCATACTCTTTAATAAGCGACTTGCAGAATACTTTGGCGATTCTTATCCTATCTTTGGGTCAATTTCTGCACAGTACTGGAGCCTAGCAGGTGCATTTCGCGATTCTACGCAGCAAGGCCCCCTGGGCACAAGTCGACTACTTCCTTCGTCGTCCTTGTCGACTCTTCATCTCTTCCTCAATTATCCTTGCATGATAGCCAGTGTCTTACACAAGGCAGACCCTCGCAAAAGCCATCATTACCCTTTTGAGATCCTTTAAGCCCCTTTGGGAACAGAGTTCTCACCTGCTATCCCAATTCATGACAGCAGGTTGCCTCAGTTGCACAGTAATAACCTTAAACAGCCGTATATATGCCTTTGGTGAGAGCAAGGCCCCTTAGCTTAGATCGACCCCCTTTCGGTTTCCGATCCTTGTTGCATTTGCTGCATGTCAGCACCAAGGTACCCGTGCCCAAATTATCCGGACCCTCATTGTCGGAAGTAGCACTCTACTATGGTATCAGGCATATATTTTGTATGTGGGTCTTCAGCTGCAGGGAGCCCCTGTAACGCACAGACAATACAATACACCAATCAATATGCTAGTTTGTATAGAAATCTATGTACTTCTTTCTTCTTTGTTCTCCTGTCTACCATCTTGTTAATATTTACTTATTTTAACTATGGAGCCTTCTACACCTCACCCATCTTATCTTTCACGCGATTAACGCATCCAAATTCAAACTCTACGTCTAGCTAGCTAATTAAGGATATTGCCAACCTTCTTGGTTTTACAGAGAGACAAGTTCAGTATACAGCCGCTGCAGAACGCGTCACGCCAAAGAAACACACTGGCCGTCGTCCTCAACTGTTAAGTGCCCAAGTTAACCAACTCGAAGTAAAGAAGGTACATAGATTTCTATACGAACTAGCATATTGATTGGTGTATTGTATTGTCTGTGCGTTACAGGGGCTCCCTGCAGCTGAAGACCCACATACAAAATATATGCCTGATACCATAGTATATAGAGATTACCGGGAAACAAGCCAACACGTTCAAAGTGGGGGAAATGGACAATTGATGTCATTGTGTATAGTTATTGCAGGTCTCTAAACTTAGTGAAGTAAGCTCTCAATGGATGGCTGAGAGCGAACTACGACATATTCAATGCCGAACCAATAATACGGACTCTATATGTACGGATCTAATTTGAATTTGGGGCTATGCTCTCTTTTTAAACTATCGAGGAGTTGCCTCGTCTCTGTTGAGTGTTGGCTATCCAACTCTGAAAATGTGCGGGGTGAACCACTAACTTGTACAGTGCTTGCACATATCAGACAGTACTTATTCCCACTCTCAAACCCAGGGACCATCTAGATCATTTTCCATATAATCCAAGACCAACATTCGATGGATACTGACATAATTGAAGCACAGCGATGAAGTGTATATGAGCCAGCACACTCGAGAGCACCCAAGAGGACAAAATTTTCAAAATAACCCTAAATCCAGCCTCGGGGCATTTCGTGAACAGAACATAATAAATGGGACTGACATAATATGAATACCTAGTGCTTGCCAGTGATTGGTTTCTCTCACCTTCGCGCTAGCTACGGTAAACTAAGCGACCAATGCGCTCTCATGTGCCTTCGTGATAAGTCAACTTCTTAGCAGGCCTTCTCCACTTCCCCCCACAAACGAATCTCTCGCTAGATACGCCTACTACCAAGGCTTCCCAGCTATGTAAATATATTCTGATGTTCCGCAACCCCCGCTAAAACTCCACACTTCCTCCCAACTCCAAACTGACCCATCAGTGGGTCGTCCGCCCTCGCCACCACCCTCTCTTCCTATCCTCAACCCACCCTCAGTAGCTCCAATGGCCATAAAAGCGTCCTCGGTCAAGGCCCCTGCTGCCAGGCCTGCGGCTACGCCCTCTAAACCGCGCCAGACCACTCTTGTTCCTCGTAGCGGAGCGAGGAAATCTTCAGCTAACGGTTTTGCAAGTCATAGCAAACCGAAGCCGAAGCCGAATGGGAGCATTCTGAGCTTCTTCAAGAAGTCGGAGGAGAGCGATAGCGGGGGTTTATTCTTGGAAGAGAGAGGGTCACGACGCAGCACGAGGGATGCTGAGACCACTGTTGAGCTAGTAGGGTGGGAGGATGATTTTCAGGGTGGGGATATGGCAGAGGAGGAGAGCAGTGAACAAGAGCGGCTCAATGAGAGTGGAGGAAGTGTGAAGAGGCGGAAGATTAGTAAGGATGCTGCTGGGAGGGCTTGTACGCCGCCTCCGACGGATATTAGTGAGGATGGTGCCCTGAAAATGGAATCCACAGCTGGGAAAGCCATCAAGGTTCCAAGGAGGGTCGGGCCATTCGTAGATGACTCGGATACTGAGGACGAGGAGCCTACACCTACTGAAAATCAAAAGTCACATTTCAAGCCGGAGAAGCCACCTGAAGACGGGCCTACATCCGGTAACGACGAAGATCCCATGGCACCTCGAGACGAGATAACTAATTCAGAAAACCCGCAGAGCGATCTTAAGCCATCACCGGTAAAAATCGAGTCGACAAACGCCTCTATCTCGAACGATTTTGATGGTTTCCAAGACTTAGAAGACGAGGATTTACCTGAGGGTGAAGAGTGCGATGAGAGGCGATGGATGGAAGAGCAAAGGATACTTGAAACGGCCGAAGGTGGATTTGAAGGTGACACAGATGACTTCAATGATGTGTCCGTCTCTAAGTTGGAGGACCGAATTGAAGACGCAGTCTCCTTTAAAGAATCCGAAGCGCCTTCATGTCCGATATGCAGCGCCAGTCTAGCTAGTGCCTCGGACCAGGATGCCTCAGTCCATGTCAATGCATGTCTGGATGGCAACCCAGTGCCCTTGCCTGAGCGCACAGCTTCCGATAGAGAAGTTTCTGTAAAAGTTGAAAACAGCAAACGATTTCAACGGCCAATACGTCCACCCAAGCCTGGCCAACAGAACCCATTCATGCTCGGCAATGCAAACACAGAGCCCAAGTCAGCTTTCTCCAAGCTAATGGCTAGTCATGCCGAGGATGCAGCTTGGGCAACAGCTGCAGCTGCAGAATCAGCTGGGAGAGGGAAACCTTCATATCAACGGACCTGCCCCTTTTACAAGATCCTACCCGACTTCTTTATATGTGTCGATGCATTCCGTTACGGTGCTGTGAAAGGCTGCCAGGCGTACTTCCTCAGCCATTTTCATAGCGATCATTACATTGGTCTCACAGCATCATGGTGCCATGGCCCCATTTATTGCAGTCGAGTGACAGCAAATCTTGTTCGGCAACAGCTACGAGTTGATCCTAAATGGGTCATAGATCTTGAGTTTGAGAAAAACACTGAAGTCCCGGGGACAGAAGGTGTATGTGTCACGATGATACCGGCAAATCATTGTCCAGGTAGCTCGCTTTTCCTATTCGAGAAGGCCATTAGGAAAGGCCAAAATCTCAAGTCGCAGCGTATCTTACATTGCGGTGACTTCAGAGCCTGTCGAGCACATGTAGAACATCCTTTACTTCGACCAGATATTTTAGATGCGGTGGGTGCGAAGATTGGACAACAAAAACTTGACGTCTGCTATCTGGATACTACTTACTTAAATCCGAGATATGCCTTCCCAGCACAAGAAGAGGTCATTCAAGCTTGTGTAGACATGTGTGTGGGTCTCGATAAACCACAAGCGGACGATAACGATGGATGGGCACAGATGAAACGCGAGCGAGCTGGAGAAGGCATGGTCAAATTCGTACGAAGAGAATCCGGAGTTGAGCAAGAAGACGGGCACGAAGATGTCAACTCTATGAAAGTCAAGACTGAATCGAACACCACGAAAGCCCGTGGTCGTCTCCTAGTCGTCGTAGGCACCTATAGCATCGGTAAGGAACGCATGTGCTTAGGCATTGCACGCGCCCTCAAGAGCAAAATATATGCTCCCGCAGGCAAACAGCGCATTTGCGCGTGCCTCGAGGACCCCGAACTCGACGCCCTCTTGACAAATGATCCCCGCGAAGCCCAAGTCCACATGACGCCGCTCTTCGAGATACGTGCCGAGACATTGGACGATTACCTTAACGGCTATCGCGACCGCTTCTCCCGCGCTGTGGGTTTTCGTCCCTCTGGATGGAATTACCGCCCGCCCAACAGTCGCTTCGTTGAGAACCCGTCCGTGCAAACGGTCTTGCACTCTCAGAATTGGAAGAGCACCTACACAATGCGAGAACTAGTGCCCCAGCGGGGCAGCACAAGCCGCTGCAGCTGCTTTGGCGTACCATATAGCGAGCACAGTAGTTTTCGAGAGCTGACTATGTTTTGCTGTGCGCTGAGAATTGATAAGATCATCCCGACAGTTAATGTAGGCAGTGCGAAGAGCAGGGAGAAGATGAAGGCTTGGTGCGAGAAATGGACAGCGGAAAAGAAGAAAAATGGTCTCTTTAGACTGGAAGACGGTGGGACCAGTTGGTAATAAGAGACGCCAGGTGGCTTCCTCGTGCCGTTAGGGGTACTTGCTTATTGAACACTATTACTGGTTTCTAGGCCAGGGAAGATGGATGTGAAACCCTTCACTATCCCTGATATCCCTTCCCACGCTGGCGTCCACAGCTTGGCGCCAAGCATATGAAGCTCTTAGGCCTACGATTGGTCAAACCCTTATCGATATGCGTGAACGCAAACCAGCGTGGGAAGGGATACTGAATTTGGTTATCGTACTGCTGATGGATCGGATGAAAGCGTACTGCACATACACCCACCGTCTAGACGCCGAGAGTTAAACTGCTTCTGTATAATCCATTTTTCAGGGTTTAGAGAAGAGTCTGCCGCCGTCATTACGGGATGTCTACGTACTGGGGGAAAGACGTGTGATTAGAGCAAGGCAGTCTATTGTCAATTCAAGCTAGCACCTGGGAAGGGCGTAGTATTTACTTTTGCGTAACATTTTTTAGAATTTTCCCCCAGCTCAGCTAAAACCATCTTTTTAAAATACCTAATAGTTGAGACAGAAGGAATTCACAGGTATATAATCAAGTGCTCATATCCTACTTCATCAGCGAAACTCTCGGGCTGCCTTTTCAGGTTAGGCCAGTGTCTAATCGGCTATCCCACTTCCCCACCGTTTGACTTGACACACTAGACGACAATCACTTATATACCCTCTTTGTCTGCCGCAATGCTTTTGAGACCTCGTATCTCTCTACTCAGACTTACCAGTACGTGGGAAAATCCACTTGCTGTTCGATTAGTCTCACCACCGTCCAGCAATCTCTCCACACCTCACCTCAACCAACCACTGTAACAACCAGTCTTCGAGCCTTAAAGCAATCCACAAACCCGCCACAGCCCAGCAATTAAAGCACATCCACACCCCCTCCCCCACTCTCAATATGTACGCCAACGCAAACTTCACCAACGGCGCCCACCCAGCGGCATCTACCTCTCGCAACACGTGGGAATCTCCCGGCCCTGCAGCCTTCGACCTCCGCAGCGACGTCGTAACCACGCCCACCGCCGCCATGCTAACCGCAATATCGCAAACCACGCTCCTCGACGACGTCTTCCTCGAAGACCCGACCACCGCCTCTCTCGAGAGCCTTATCAGCTCGCTAACCGGACACCCCGCAGCCCTGCTCGTGCTCTCCGGCACCATGGGCAACCAAGTCGCGCTGCGCACGCATCTCAGCGCGCCGCCGCACGCCGTGCTGTGCGATGCGCGCTCGCACGTCATGCAGTACGAGGCGGGCGGCGTGGCGAGCCTGTGCGGGGCGCTGGTGCAGGCGGTCGTCCCTGCGAATGGGAAGTATATCACGGCGGAGGATGTGCAGCGGCATGCGGTGGTGTCGGAGGACGTGCATGCGTGTCCGACGCGGGTGATTGCGCTGGAGAACACACTGAACGGGACGATTATGCCGCTAGCCGAGGTGAGAGAGATTGCGGCGTGGGCGCGTGAGCATGGGATTATTGTGCATATGGATGGTGCGAGGTTGTGGGAGGCTGTGGCTGCGGGGGCGGGGTCACTGGAGGAGTATTGCCGGGAGGTGGATAGTTTGAGTTTGTGCTTTAGCAAGGGGCTTGGGGCGCCAATTGGGAGTATTATTGTTGGCAGTGAGAAGTTTATTAAGAGAGCGAGATGGATCCGGAAGAGCATTGGAGGGGGACTGAGACAAGCGGGAGTTGTTGCTGCACCGGCGAGGGTGGCAGTGGAAGAGACGTATCTAGGCGGAAAGCTGAAGCAGAGCCATCTCAGTGCGAAGAGGATAGCTAAGATCTGGCAGGATTTAGGAGGGAAGATGACGTATCCGGTTGATACGAATATGGTGTGGCTGAATCTTTCGCCGCATGGTGTGCAGACGAACGATTTCATCATGCTGGCTGAGAAGTATGGCTTGAGGATCATGGGAGAGCGATTGGTTGTGCATTATCAGATATCCGACGAGGCCATAGCAAGGCTGGAGCAGCTATTCATAGAGGTGCTGAAAGGGGAGGCAGGAAATGCAAAGAAAAGGAAGACGGAGATTGATTCGGGGAATATCAAATAAGCTTGCTACAGATAGTGTGGATAGATGGAGCTACGTCAACAGCAGGTTTATCCCTATTTTGGCCGATGTACTATTAAAGCCTCGAATCACAGATGAGATAATCGCAGTTTGTGACCGTACAGTACGCATGGCTGACGAAATCTTCTAGCTTCCTGGAGTGAAAAGTTGTAAAAGTACATCTCACGAGCCTCAGTTCCCGTAGAGCAGATTGAACACCCTAGGAGTAGTATTTTATCTACTATCACCTCTAGCTACCCAAGAAGCATCATCAGTTACCCCTAATCTAGGGGTAAGGGAAATTTATGACAGAGTATTATGTGCCATAGAGTGTGCCAGCACTGAATTAGTAATCCCCCAAATTGATCGCAGCTGTTGTATGTAGGACCATTGCCATCTCAGGTAAATAGGAGCGATGAGGTAAAGGTCGTGTACTTGGTCCTCCACCTTTTGAATGGCCAACTAGAGAGCTTTTGACCGAAACCTATCACTTCAATGTCAAGTCTCAACCCTTCTATCCTATTCATATCCACCCATGATTTTCTGAGTTTTATTTTCATAGAGGATATTCACTCTTCACTTGTTAGCTCAACTAACTGACTTCTACATATAGCGGAATTTCCCCAGCATGACTCCAATTACTCACCGACAGCTAATCCTTAGCGTTAAGGGCATAGAAGTACTCATTGAGGAATTCCGGACCGATATGTAGAATGAAACCAGGCCGAAAACAGCTCAGCAAATTTAGTATGAGTTTATGAGTGTACGAGCAAAAACGAGGAAGCACTAGCATATAGGGAGCGGATGAAATTAAGCATGGGAGAACCATCAAGCAGGAGACGAGCAAAATTGAGCAGTACAGGCGGCCTAAACATCACGATATATTCAGAAAGTCCTTAAGGGTCTTAGAGAATAGAGAATGAATCTGTAATTGTAATCTGTCATACTTCAATTCCTTTTTAGGTTTGGCGGGTACTAAACATCTGCTTTCGGGCGTCACTTAACTCAGCCAGCCGTAGCTTTTAAGATCTACCGTTCTGCGGCTCGCAACAATGCTCATAGCTTGCCATCAGCCCTACAGTAGGAGCCTCAGTTATTTTTGGATCCAATAGGTTTAGCTCCATTCCTTCTAGGATTCCTCTTCGTCCACCTCTCTCCGTGTGGGCTCCTTTCGGGCTCTCGTGCAGAGCCATTTACCAGCCTCTATCTCTGTATATATGATCTAGCATATTACCTAAAACTTTTTACAGTCTTGTGGTTTCTTTGCAGGAGCCTCGCTGGGATAACGAAGAGAACTTCTTAATTTGTTGGGATGATAATACAAGGTTTACCCTCAACTCCTAAATTCATCTTCTACAAGTAGTGATTCGCTTCGAGATGAGCTATAGAGTTCTGACTCACCATTTCCAGTGAAAGGACCCTCTGGGGCCACTGAAAGGTACTCACCTGTGTGCAATAATTGCAGGCCCACAATGGTGAAGCGATCCCCGATCATCTACTGGATGACGAATCTTTACTCTGCACGTTGCTTCCTCAAATGCATAGTTTTATGTCACGCTGATACCCACCCGTGGCCTTTTATGAGGCGATATTCTGCTATGATGTTCTGCAGAATAATGGCTACGAGTTTATTGGAAAGACTTAAGTACATGGAATTATGAGTGGGAGGCACTGTAGGATCTTAATCAGGACGACGCGAAACGGATTGACATTTACTAGCATATGACAACACGAAATAGATAAGCAAGGCCGATATTTGGTCTCCTATCTGTACAACACATGATTATAACGAACGGAGTGTCTAAGGTGTAAAAATACAAACACAAGGTGACGCTAATTCTATGTAGCCGGGAAAGCCGCCGTTATTCTTAAAATTAGAAACTTCAGGTGTGCTCTTCGATAGAACACATAGTTAAGGCTCACCTAGGTGTTAATTCATAGGTGCAAAGAATTCTAAAGGCTGCCGCAGAATTTTATTTTAATAATGGAGGCGCAAGTTCCTGGACATTAGAGTTATTGTGTAAATGTAATCGACTATTTGCGGGTGTCTTCTTCGGTATCAGCCCGGCTTTGAAGTGTTAAACTATAAAATCTTCTTGGGAGGAGGCTGGAAGGTATGTTCAGAAAGCCAGCGAGCGTGGTGTTGAGATCGGGTACTTCACAATATTCCGCTACGCCAACCCTAGGCACTTAAGCGAGACGTGGACCTCCGGAGCTGTATCATCACCAGCCATTGGGAAACTCAACACCATGCCAATCGCCATGCAACCGCTACGGAGAAGCGCAGTAGCCTCTGCACGGAAAGCCCGCCCCTCACTGCCCCGGCAGCTGCGGCGCTACGCTCACGATGCCCATGACCACGGGCACCACGAGCCCGTGAACGAGTCGTTCGGGGTATGTCATCCCCCCTCCAACCCCCCCATCACCGCTCCAATCCTAGAAAGCTACCAATTGAAGCGGGTAACTGACTTTCTGAGGATTGCAGAAAGGATTCTTCATATCAGTTGCTACGATCCCCGCCGCGTACGCGCTGTACAAATTCTCTCGCATGAACACGGACGAGAAGCCATGGTTCACGCGCCTCATTGACTCATACTCCGACTTAAAGGCTACGTGGGCCGACAGGAACGATTTACATACGAGGGCGATTGAGCAGGCGGCTTTTGATAGGAATCTATTTCAGAATTCGAAGCCGAACTATCATGCCGAGTTGCGGTTCCCAGAGTATGTATATGCACTGTATTTATGGCGTGAATATTGATGGAATGGCTGTGTGGGAGCTGGAAGTTCCGGTCAGATATAGTTAATTCAATGGCAATGGAATGCTGACGTATTGGTACTTACAGGATGATGAATGTCGGATCACCATACAACGTCCCAGCCGGCAGTAGTGTGAACCTAGACAAGGTGATCGCAAAATATGAAAAGGAACATTACGAGGATCAGGCGAAGAAGTTGAAACAGCTAAGGGATGGGACACTACCAGCAGAGCAGCCGTTTGAGAAGCCAGCAAAGAACCCACCGAATCCGTGAGGTTCAAAGAACGTGTGCTATAGAAGAGCTTTTGGTGGTCTGTACATATCTTGTTAAATGATATCCACTGTCAGTGCTGGAATTATTTCTACGGTCCAGGTTTGAACCTGAATACGCCCCCCTGTTCGTTGTGGTATGATATCGAAGGTAGAACCAGTGGTCCAGCAGATTATCCAACACTAGCAAGAAGTACATTTCCTTAAATCTGCAGTGTTGTGTGTTTAACACCCTGTCTTCCCTATTTAGAAAATTTTTTATTCTCGCAGCAGATTGGTTGTCTCCTCTATCTAGGTATCCGACCCGTATGTACCTCAAACCGCTCGCGCATTGACAACTGCATACGGATAGTTTCTCTCCTTAAATTATCAAGCAAACTCTTGGCTCGCTCATCATACGCCGCTTAAGAACCCTAGCCACCCCTCATGTTCATGACGCTCCCTACTAAAACTGGTGGTCTAGTACTGACACTTCCGTTGGGCCCAGCAGTATACATCACGAACAACTATACCCCCTTTTTTTAGGAGGACGTTGCCACGGACTGGACCCTGCTAATTTGGGTGTGACGTTATCAAAGCTCTGTCACGCGATGCGGACTCGTTAAACATCAGCAGGAGCGGGTGGACGGCCCAACGGTAAACGCAAGGGATCACAAAAGCGCCAAAAGTAAGGGTATGGTAAAGAGCTTAGACGAATGTGTGTTCTGTTATGGCTTGGAATGATAGCCAATGAAGCATAAACCGAATCTAGTGCGGAGATAACCATCTCAACGCAATAAATCTCAAAAACAAAAGCCTCGCCAAAATACCCGAAGAAAGAAGAATCAACAGTTGAACCCACCCAGTAAAGAGCCAAACATCCCTACCCGCTAATAGCCTAACCGCCTATCTGCATCCCCCCTTGCCCGAACTTAGTCTTGTCTGCCAATCCTAAGCGTTCATATTCCTGCTTCCTGCGCTCCTTCTCCCTCTCCTTCTCCCGCAAACGATCGAATTCAGCCTCGGAGGAGGGTAGAGCGTCTTTGTCCTTGCTCCTTGAGAGTTTGTCCTTCACTCTGTCGATGGCGCTCATGATGGGCGACTTTGACGAAGACATAGCCGCTCTGAGGAGGTTGAATTTCAGCATTGGCGGAAGGGACTGGAGACTGAAGAGTGTAGTGGGCCTACTTTGATTTCTGCTGTTCTATTGATACGGATTCGAAAGATGTGCGAGAGGATGATGCGACGTGTTTCGAGTTTTTAGATTTTGAGTCTTTGGGTTTTGAAATAAAGGATGAGACTGTGCTGATGGGCTGACCGGTTGTTATGTCCCGTGGGAATCCTGCGAAGCCGCCCGGCATGGTTTATATCTTTACTGGTGTGGTGAATGATGTAGTTACTTGGGAAATGGTCAGGGGTCTGAATGCTTGGACACAACTAAAGTGCTCGGGTATACGTAGGGTTTATTGTCGTGTCTGCAGTGTCCTTGTGACCTTGTCTATCGCAATGGGATCTTGGGCGGGATGGGTGCGAGATATACGAACCAGTTATCTTAATTAGATAGGGAGCTTAACGTATGATAGATAGAGATCTTCGTGCTAGCAATGCGGCATTGTTGCCTGTCCTTGGGCACCTTTATGTCCGTGTAAGGAGACTTGCAACACCATTACAACGATTTTAATCATGAGGCATACAATACTCCGAGGACTGACCGGTCAGGTAGGCTGTGCTGTTGCTCATACTTGCATTAGCCATCGGTAATTTGCCAAAGGAAGTTTATGCCTGTCGGGGTAAAAATTCCTTTTCGGACAACTCCATCTCGGATGCGTCTGTGAGAGTTTGTTCATGGCTGTACGCGTGCTGGCTTCAGCCTTGAAGGCCCGGCAGTGATGCTTGCTAAGTTGGTGCCGCCATTTGTCCCATGCTTATTTGCAAAGGGCAGTGGGGAACATTCTCCATGCCGGAATCCCTCCCGGGAATACGAATAGGCGATAATATCTGATTGATTGTCGAAAATGAATCCTGCGAGGCGTTAGATGACTCGACGTATCGATATCCTCGAGAAAGCAGTGTTGACGCGGCGGTGCTGAGGGTGTAATACGCGAGCAAGCCGGCCTTGCTCTTGGATGCATATGCAGGCCATGCCTGACAGCAATGGAGTCATCATAGGGCTGCGCTAGGCAATAGCGCCTCAGCATGATATCCAAGCCATCGCATTGGAGATATTCAATGGCCTAGTGACTCAAAGACTGTACGAAATCTCCTATAACTACTGTAAAGGTTCGGTGTACACACTATTCCGGTATGTCATGCGGAATGACCCTGTAAGAAGGCTAGGCTAAATTTCAAATGCTGAGAACGAGAATCTGCTATACTGTGCCGTCGGCGAAGCCGTAAATTGATTCTATCGTACTTGTATTCGTAAGAAGAGTTGCCTGGCAAAGAAGTGGATGCAGGAACCTGCATCTGTTCCATCGTGTAATCAATCTCCTGTTCTTTTTGGCGTCATCTATCGCTTCGCCGTCTTACTGGGTTTCATGCCCCTTCTCTTTCTTTTTTGACTAAACCAAACCACACCCACCACCACCTTTCAACTACCATTATACCACGTCAAACAGTTGCTTCGCTCTCTTTTTCACCTTTCTCATCAATGGCGGTCATGGCAACAGCCCTCAGGAGTCACGAGTAAGCGAGAGCCTCTTCCTCCTCACGCTACTCCTCACCACTTCTCCAACACAATAAGGACAAATAACTTCGACTTCTCCTCTCTCATTCCCATCGCCTTGCTCATTGCAGCATTGCCGTAGTCGTCTTCCCAGCACAACTCACAAATTCTTCCGTTGAAGGCACAACTCGCTGCCACCTTCGACCAACCAATGAGCGCCTGAATTCCAAGCCAAAAAGCTATATTTTCAAGCCAGCTTATGATACTGTAGATTCTGTGATGGAGATTAGGAAGGCCTATGCTTTCTAATTTCGGGCATTTCAAGAATGTCTTGAGGACTTAACCTCGCGGATTATCCTAACACTCCTAATTCTTTCTCTTTTTGGATCTCGGCCAGTCTACCAATCTTTCGTACTCACGTTTAATAGAACCGCCTCCAAGCTAGCTTTGATATTCGGTCCACACTCAAATCTTCCTTTTGTTTGAGTTCCGGAATTTTTCCGAATTTTTCCAGCTTTTTTCTAACACTGTCATTCCTGGAAAAGTCATCCACACAAGCACACCGGACGCTCACTCTAGAAAAGTTTCCAGGGTCATCTATCAGTCCAGCATGTATTTACTACATCCATGATGTGTATTACTGGTCCCAAGGATCCAAAAGTCATTATTTGCTAGAGGTTCAGTAAATCTTACCACGTTCTCACGCCATCAAGGCTTAGGCGATACACCTTGGTAGGGGAGGCCGAATCGCCGAGAACAGGTCCGGCTGGGAAGAACTGAACCTTGAAAGCATACCATATTCTCTTATGGGGTAGAAAAACCTGTCAAATGGCTAGTATCACGATTGACATTGTCTTTCCTCTTCCTCTTTACCGTTGGAGTATCTCGCTCTCAACGGTCTCGTCTCGGTATAAAAGTATCATGCGTGGGTGCGGTACACGCCGGTGAGCAAAGCACGTAGAGTCGATCATCATAACACCAATCCGGTCAAAAGAACGGTGGATAGGCAATAGTTGGGGGTTTGCTGCGCATACAGTGGATTCTTTGACTTGCTTGATGCCTGCAGACTTCGGTCAATGTCAACAATGGCGAGATGCCGACATATCTACTGCGTGCTAGCGCTCTCTGAGCCACACTAAGAGATGTTGAATAACACCTAGTTTATTGTCGGACGCACTGGATTGTAAATTTTGGCGGAGGTCCGCACTCGATTCCAAAACAATCCAGTTCGACATCTCCATCTTGGTATGTGTGCAGCCGGTGCTTAGCATCGTCCTGAAAAGTAACGATGAGAATCGGGCTGATTAGCTAGGTG
The DNA here is from genome assembly GCF_001692895.1 of Cenococcum geophilum 1.58. Lineage (NCBI taxonomy): Eukaryota > Fungi > Ascomycota > Dothideomycetes > Gloniales > Gloniaceae > Cenococcum > Cenococcum geophilum. Next base: position 478,831 of record NW_027137569.1, read on the forward strand.
AGCTTGAAACGGTCGAAGAGGACCCTAAAGTTTCCGGCTCACTGCATCATTGACGCAAGATAAGCATCTTGAATTGTAATTCCAATTTGTTGAGCGACTTCCCATATAGGCAAAAGCAATTCCTGATCTCGGGTGAGCCGAATTTTCTCTTGATCATGCAGAGTTGTATTCTAAAGTGTTCCTGAAGCAAAGGTGACGTAAGGCAGAGAGTTGGTCTTTGCGGATTCTAGTGAAGTGCTGGCTGTAATATGGCGATGTTGGAGATTGTCGGAAAGGAAGGAGGTTTTGGTAAGGTGGAATGGCCATCGCGCAGCAATGAAAACCAACTTTTACGTCTACGGGCAAAGGAACACGGCTGCATTTTCCTTGATGCACTGGTATGTTTGGCGGGCAGACTGGTGAAGAATTGGAAGCCTTCAACACACGATAACAAAGCAAGCAAGGCGAAAAGATGCATCAAGAGAGTTATTAGCAGGTTAGTCTATCTGCCTGCACCATACCTAAAGCAAACCACAAGAAGCCAGCATATCCATTCCGTATAATGCGCTAGTCTGAACGCACAATGAGATTCCCCGGCAGTGCCTATTCACTCTTTTCCTATAATACAAGTCCCATCTATCCCAAATCGTTAAATTCATCGCTCATACGCCAGTTCAAGGACCGGTTCTAGATGATTTTACGCTAAGAACCCACTTCATCTTGTCTGACGTTTGTTTTATAGCTTCACAAAGCTCATCTGCTGCCGCTTCTTTCGTAGGTATAGCAACCCGCATCCGCGCAGCCTCTTCTATTAACCCTTCCAAGCCTTTGTCATGCTCCTTTTTGTATGAGACCAGAAGATCCTTCATAGAGTCCTCGGCTTTGAACGCTCTTGCGCACTCCTGGGCAAGCTGCTCGCCCACAATAGCCTGCTGTCGAATCTTCTTAGCAGCTTCCGCGTGCTGATTCTTTAATTCCTCCAGCTGTCTGCTCATCTCCCGCACCTTCCACTGGTAGCTTTCCTCGATTCTTTTAAATCCATCACGGGCTGCCTCGGCGTGTGTTTCGGCCTGCTGTTGGAGGGCAACGGCTCTGGCGACCTCTCTTTGGGCCTCCGATCGCGTCTCTCCCAAAATCCTGCTCATCTCCGCCTCCCTCTGCTCCGCGGCGATCCGCCGCCGTTGTTCCGCCTCCAGTGAGGCCTTCAGCTCCTCTACTTTTCTGTCTTTGCGCTCAATAGCACGGGCGTTGGTATCGGTGAGCATCTGCAGATGCTGGTTTTCGGTCCGGGCCTCTTCGGCCATCGCCTTTGCAGTATCGAGGCGCTTCGACGCCTCTTCGCGCGCCAGCTTCTCGGCCGTGATCTCTCGGCGCAGGCGGTCATTCTCGGCGGTGACTTTGTCGATGAACTGGGACGTCTTGGTGTTTTGCGAGTGCGGAATCGGCGTGCGCCACGGCGATGGGCTCTGGGGACTTTCGGCAGGCGACCCGGAAGCGCTATCGACGGGCAATGGGCCCAAGACGTTACGTGGAGAGGTGTGCATAGTTGAGAAGCCGCCAGGCGGAGGAGTGGTGGAGAATGAGACGTTGAGAACGGCTTCCTGGGACCATAGTCCATTCATATCATATCTTCCGTAGTCGGGGAGGGTGAGTTGCGGTGGAGCTGCTCCAACCAGGAGTTAGCATGGGAAGCAGCGACGATTAAATTGCGCAACAGAATCCGGGGGCAACAGTAGTTTGGCGGAGTGATGGAGCAAAAGAGAAGGATGACATTGTTTTGCTGGCTCACGGGAAACCGACGCTAAAATAGGAAATCTTACCGTGAGACTCCGTGTCCATCCCTTTCCACTTTGAACTCCGAAACATGTCTGATTGGTTGTGCGTGTATGGTTTTGATTCTTCGGGTATAGGCTTGTTTGGCGTTACCGGGTGAACATAACCATATCGGTTGCTGGGGTTCATTCTTGATACCGTTTTTTTCAACATTTTTGCTTATGTAATAATAATGACTTTCGAGTTCACTTCTGAAGCCGCTGCGAATCTGTGAAACTTAATTGAAGGACTCCAGAAAGATTCTGCGGAAGTTCCTATGCGACCTGCTGCGAAGCTGAATATCTCCTCCAGCTTGTGACGGTGTTATGGTTCCAAGTGTTGCACAATAGCCAACATTTCCCGAAGAGTGCGAAAATTGAAAGAGTCTAAAGCAAGTGCTTCAGGACGAGTTAATTCGCTTTCGGGGGAAATTGATTTCTCTGTTGTCCGCTCTAGGATGATTGTTATTGTTGACTTTGTGAATTCCCGAAGGTCCCCGCTTGGTCGCCTTGATAAACTTCATTCAACACAGGGTAAATCAGACCTCAACGGTGCCCTGAGAACACTTTCGTCTGATCACATTCGAGGCCCTTGAGACGGCTATCAGGGTAGCTTCAATGCTGGATCCATTAGAGCAATTTTACGCCATTGGAAGACTTGTCCTGATCATCAAGGCTATAAAAAAATTTGAATGACACGCGAAATCAGTCTTGCGTTAAAATCGAAGAAAAAAAATCCAATTACCCGACAGATAGTGATAGTTATCTCTTATTTATACTTGCAGATTTCTGATCGGCATTCAAGCAAGAATTCTGATAAATCATCTGGGCATTCAAGCGCCCAGATGGCCACCAAAAACCAACCATAAGTTTACACACCGTAAAAAAACAGTACCGCATCATGCAGGGGCCTCCAAAAAAAACCGCCAGTCTCAGAGGAGCGTCAGATACGTCTGGTGGCTGCCGCTGGCGAGTACCAGGGCATCGCGTGGCGGCAGCCCTGCAAGACACGGCTGTCGTGTTTACCTAGCAACCAAGGCCTGATCGCGCCTTCATCTACCTCAGATAAAAGGCATAAGGTACAAACCGTCACAAGTACCTAAGTTATTCACACTGCGTTGAGCGTCTCAGGAGAGTTTTCTTTCTTATTTTTTAGAGCAGCCGGCGACCCCCTGGTCTGGAAGGTATGCAGGTGTAAGCAGCATTGCAGCTGAGCGACTCATGAAACGGGGATGTTTCAGGATAGAGAGTGTAGTGGTGACGTCAGCAGTTCCCCTGCTTGGTGTTTACTGACGCGGGAGGCTACTTTACATGCTCTTTGTTCAGGAGTAGAGTACAGTCACCAAAAGTTATGCGCGCGTCTTTTTTGAGAAATTGTCGAGGCGGTTATTGTAAGTTTATTGGTACCTTATCTATGATGTACTTCACCACCTACAGGTAGCTTTTTCCCGCTGCTGTGTTTAGCGCTAGCCAATATGTGGCTAGATAAGGGTTGAAAAAAGTGTCCCAATGCTGTAGCTAATTGGAGTAAAGGGTGCGCTTTTTACACAAAAAGCTTCCCTGTAGACTAACCACTAGCTGCTGCCGCTGTAATCCGGAGTAAAGGAAGATTGATACGGAGAGTTATTAGATGGATAGCTCTAATGTGACAGTAATGCCGCGAGTGTCGAGGCTTAATGATGTACTCTATTCGGACCTGGAGATGTAATATGTAGGCTGGTAGAGAACAAACCGAGAGAACAGTTGTCCGTAACACAGCCTCAATTCCTAAATTTTTCATAAATTTGACCAAAAGTCATCAATGCGGATAACAAAATATGTATGCAGTGGCTAGGGGAAGGGAGCATCATAGCACAACAGCAACGACAGTGAAGGCGTATAAAAAGGGGGCAACCGGGTATTCATTCAATCCCACAAAGCCACAAACAGTAAACCCACCGCTCTCCCATATATGCACAGAGGATCCGGAAACAGTTCAGAAGCAAAGGCAAAAAAGTGTAACATAGCTAAGCTAGGGGGCACCCTCCTATATCAATCCAACGGCCCACACGTTCCCAGGATTACAGAAAAGGAAAACCACCCCACCGCTCCCCGCAGACTCCAAACACCGCTGGCCCCCCTTCCCACCCTTCCAGCCCTAGGCCTCAAGTTTGCCAATTTTTTCCTTTGCGGCCGCAGCTCTACTGCTCGTCCTCGAAGAAATTCAAAATGGCCTTGACGCCCATCGGGCCCAGCCCATGCGGCGGGTAGCAGACGTAGACCGGATCCTCTCGCGCGCCCAACTTCTCTCTAAACTCGGTCTTGTTCGTGAGCTTCAGCTCCGACGCGATGGCCTGGTACGCGCGACTCAGCACCTTGACGCGCGTGCCCTTGAGGTTGTGGCCGGGGGTGAACCTTGCGCTGGCGCCGCCGCCGAACGTGACGGTGGTCGCGCCGCCGGCCGCGATGACTTTGAGCGCGTGCGTGACGATCAGCTCGATGGAGCCTGAGGGCGCCCCCGGGAAGTCCAGCGAGTACTTGACCTGCCAGCCGTGGTCCGGGCTCAGCTGCGCCATGGAGACGAACGCGCAGATGGTGCCGTCCTGCGCCATCGCGTAGTGGTACTGCCGGTGCTNCATGTCCTGCCACGGGTGGATGTCCGTCAGGTGCACTTGCCGCCCTTTGCGGTTCGCCAGCCAGTCCTTCACGCGCGCGTCGATCTTCTCTTTGATGTCGTCCGGGACCGGCGTGCCGAGCGCGATGTCGTGCACTTTGACGCCTTCGCGCTCAGCGTGCCGCACTTTGCGCTGCACTTCGCTGTCGTGCAGGGCGTGGTTGGCGACGGGGTCGACACGCTGCTCAGCTACGACGGAGAAGGTTCGCCAGTTGAATTTTGTGGCGAGGACTTCTTCGACAGGGCCGCCGACGAGGAGCCAGAGTGGCTTGAGGCCGCGCTCTTTCTTGACGTGTTTGAGGTAGCTGGTGATGGTCTTGAGATATTGAGTTTGGTGGCAGAGGGGGTCTCCAACTGTGATGGCGAAGCCGTCTTGAGGGACAAAACCGACTGCAGCGCCAGTGAACTCGTCTCGCCATACCTCCGTGCGTTCTTCGAGCCAGGAAGTATTGGAAGCGTCTCCGTAGTTTGCAATAAGTTTTTCGATCGGTTGGAAGTCTATCTTCGCCGCTGCACGATCTTGGCCTTCCCAAGGTGGATGCATCGTGCTTGCTTCTGGATGTCTGAGCTGCTTAACTGGCTCCCTCGCCGGCAAGCTCTTGGGATCTCGTGGGAACATAGAAGCGTGCCGAATGTTTCCAAGGTTGAGAAGAAGCATGAGAATACGTTCAAGTCCAATACCACCGCCGCCGTGTGGAGGGGCACCCCATTGGAAGCCCTGAATGTACTCTTCCATCGACATCGGATCTATCTTCAGCCTCTCCATCTTCTCCAGCAGCATGTCGGCATCGTGGATACGCTGCCCACCACTGAGAATTTCCTGGCCTCGCAGGAATATATCGAACGAGTTAGTAACTTCCGGGTTCTCCGGATCGGGCATAGCATAGAATGGTCTAGCGGAAACTGGGAATTTGTCGAGGACGTAGTAGTCGGTCCCGTACTTCTCCTTAATTACTCTGCCGAGCTGTACCTCGTCCGTCGTCCCGAGATCCTCGTTTTCTGGAAGTGGATTACCATGCTCATCCCTCCAGCCGGATTCATTCAATAGACGAACTGCTTCCGCAAATGGTATAATGGGCGTCTGGTCTAGCCAAACTAGGTCTTCATGAGGAAATTGACGTTTCACAGCTTCTATCTCGTGCCGATACTTGTCGTAGATGCCTTGGAAAATGGCCTTGAACGTCCTATCTAAGACGCGAAGAATTTCGTGGTAATGCTCGTCAATGGCCATTTCAATATCCAGACCGGTATACTCCGTCAAATGCCGGTAAGTGTTGCTATTCTCTGCTCGGAAGACAGCGCCGATCTCGTACACTCTACCAAAGTCTGCTGAAATACACATTTGCTTGGCTAATTGAGGACTCTGGGCTAGGAATGCACCTCGCCCAAAATAATCCAGCTTGAATACGCTGGCACCTGACTCGGTGGCACCGCCTTGTAATTTGGGGGTGTGTATTTCAATGAAGCCTTGAGTGTCAAGATATCCACGGAAGAGGTTGCAGATACCAGACTGGATCCGGAAGATGCTTTGAGAAGCCGTCGTGCGCAGGTCCAGAACGCGGTTTGTCAGACGAGTCCTATCCGAAATCTTGACGCGGGTATGACCCTCTTTGTGTCCTTCTTCATGCTGTTCCTCGTCGATATCCTTTTGCGAAACTTCCGCTTCGTAAACGTTGAACGGCAAATTCTCAGTGAGTTTTGCCTCGACGTGCAGCTCATGTACCGATATTTCCACATCGTGTATCGAAGCCCCGAGGACAGAGCCCTGCTTCGCCTTCGGCTCTTGCACTATGCCCTTCACCAGAACCATAGTTTCGGGGTCGAGATGTTCCGCCCAGTAGAGCATGTGGAGCGAGATGTCACCATGTTCCACAAGAACACCTTGGATTGTGGTAGTCTGCTGACGGAAGATGAAGAAGACGAACTTGGAGCTCATCTTGCGTAGGTGATGTATGCGCGCCCTAAAGAGGACCTCCTTCCCAACATCTGCGACACCCAAGTCCATTAAGTGAGCCCGCTGCTCTGGCTTCCACTCGCCAGCATATTTGTTGACGGGGAAGACACCATATCGTGCCTTTGCCTCGGGAGACAGCTCCTGCTCTGCGCGCTCTTCCATTTCTTTCCGCTTCTTCTGCGATGCCTCCTCGCGCTCACGGATCTCCTTCCTCCGCGCCTCTTCTGCAACCTGCTTCTCATGCTTCTTCAATTGGTTGCGGGACATGGGCTCGCCATCCCGATTGAGCGGAACCGCCTCGCTTGACGATGAGTCGTCATCGCCAAAGTGGAACTTCTCCTTCACGAGTCGGATGGGACTGTGGGTGGCACTGCGGTTGGAGCGATGACCGAATGTGCCACTGTTGCGCGCTGGGCTGTCTGTCCTGCGACCGAAAATGCCGCTGCTACGAGGGCTCTCCGGTGCCGGAGAGGTGGCACTGTGGCGCACGAAGGTGCCGCTGTTGCGCGAGAAAGTGCCTGAATTGCGAGGCGAGGCCTGTGGAGAGTTGCCGTTTAGCTTGGGGCTTTTCAGCTTGGGGCTTGTGATATTCTCGTCATCGCTGGTGGGGTTGCTGTCGGTACCAGTCCTGAGCTTGTTGAGGGCTTTCTTTAGCGAGGACATGGTGAAAGAGTCCCGCTAAGAGGGGGGACTGAAGAATGTAAATAGTGCGGTCTGGAGATAATAAAGGAGCAGGTCGGTAATCAGAAAGCTTGTGACAGCGAGAGTGACTTTTGGTCGCGCTCAGCGGCTTCAACAAGTGATGTAATAATTCATCGGCGCTCGATCAAAAACAGCCACTGCACAGCAAGGGGGTGATCCGTCGTGGAGGAGTGGCGCTAGGCAAGTCTTGTCTCCAACTTGGCGAAGCTTGGGACTAAGCTTCCGCTTTGTTTCTGGCCTTGACGTCGCCGCAAGAGGGCCTGAAGGTAGCGGGGTAGGTTTGTTGTAGCTCGTTGCAAGCGCTCCCTCCAGCGCGTTGAGCGGCCTCCACCCCTCTTCAAATATCTTCCAGAACCCAATGGCCTTGACCTGGGCCCCCAAAGACGCCCAAGTGGCTGTCCACTACCGGCCCCATCTTGTGACAATGGCCCACCGGCTGCATAACGCTATCACCAACTGATCCATCTGCTCTGCTTATGCATCCGCGCCTTTCCGCTGCACCTCTGCTATGCGGATCTGCTTTCTTCCCGGCTTACCTTGGCAAAGTGTAATCAGTAAAGCTTTTGCTTGGCTGCAGTCACCCGCGAATCCCTGAGCGCCGAACGAGCGAGACAGCGCGAGACAGCACGACTTTTGGAGTAGCATAGCGCCGATTAAGCTTGTAGCGCCGATGACTGATACCTATGCCGCTCTCCGCCTATCTAATCCTTCACGTTTCCAAGCACCAAACCTGGTCATGAACACATGGCAGGTTTTTCATGCACCCATTACAAAGATTCCCGCCACGTTCTTGTTATATTCCCAGCCTTAATCATCGGGCCCCAGCCTTATTCATCAGGCCCAACAGAACAGTCGATGCCATTCAATGCGAAACAGGTGCTCCTGTCAATTCTTCACGTATGGACACATCGCGATCATCTAGCCCCGCAGATCCCTCATGAGACCTCAGTGTCGTATCTAATCATCTTCACGAGAATTTCAAGAATGCCATTCTCAATAATAGTACTTGACATTATCTAAGCTAAGCGACCCAAATCCTCCCCAATTCTGAAATTCATCCGCAAACTTGACTGCTGCTTTGAGATAGTAGTTCGATCCATCGCCCCAAGTTTGTGCTGCTTCTTTCATAGCTCGACACGCTGTCAGACGGTCAGTCAAGCATTGAACTATTAACGGATATACAAGAAATACCTTTCACGTAGTGCGCGTCCATCGAATGCTTCGAATTCAGTGCTTTGTCTACCACGAATTTCCAGTCCCGCCCTTTCAGATCATATTCATTGATCTTCTCCATCTTGATTTCTGGGCGTAATTGCGCAATGTAAACGGCCACCGTAAAGAGCCACCACTGTCGAACCAGAGCCACATGAAATTGGGTAGGAATGATGGGTAGTAATATCCGGACGGCATGTGAGCTTGTTAACAGGTGAACAAGGAAGAAGTCGAAGTTCTCGTTCCCAGGATGATGTGTTGCGACCAGCAGTGCCACCGCCGTTTTCTGTGATTCCTCAAACTGCTCTTTTGGATTCGGTAGACCCCAAGCATTCCAGTATTCCATCACTATGTCTTCATGCTCGGCGAAAAGCTTGTCGAGGTTATCCAATCCTTGGTGGTCAAATAGCCCATCAAGTCGCTTGTCCTGTCCCACTTTGTGCAATATATCGAGAGGCGAGGATGAGCTAAAGGTCGACGGCTTGGTGTAAGAAGGGTCGTCTAGATATTTGTGAAGGAAGTTGTAGAAGCATGTGGACAACGCTAGCGCCTCAATGGCGACGGTTCGAGAATCCAGCTCATAGGCGTATCCAAGATGTATGAGCGGATGGCCAACTGTATTCTTATCAATATTCCAATCTGTCTGTAAGAATAACTACACGGCTTACGTCCTGAAATAAGACTATTGATTAGAGGCTCCTTTCCTTCGAAGAGGTAATCGTTCAGAAGCTGTTTCCAGTTGTATCTTTTCGAGACAAGCTGGTCTTCGAAGAAGTCGACGAATGCACGCTGGTACCTTTATTCGCGTTACTTATGGATCAAACGTAGGCGGAGGTTAAGGATACGCACTCTCTCTTTCCTAGGAAGTCCCTCCAGTCGTCTTTGGACACCTCTCCCGGAGAATCACGCCATGGCTCAAGCTGTTCTGACTCTTTGTCGTAGATGTCATTTAGGTGCTCCGGTGAGCTTCCAAATATGTATGCCGAGCCTAGAATCTAGGCATTTTGCTTAGCAGGCTCTAGAGAAACGCATGGAAGGTGACATACGTGAACTGAATGGTTATGAAACCGAAGATTGTGGTATATTATCGAATAATTGACATGGTTGGCCTTGATTAGATGCTTCAGTGTTCGCGGTCTCTTCTCTGCGGCAGTCTCGACATCGTGTATTTCAACGGACGGTAGCTCAATGGTAGGGAGATTGCTAGGCCGTGAGCCAAATCCAGGGATCTTAAAGGAAAATGAAGGGAACATTTTGAAACAAGTATATGAAGGTAAGTTTCATGGAAAGCTTCGCCGGAGACTACGGGGACAACGGTCTTATGACCCAGCAGAAGTATCGAGCTTTACCTAATCTGAAGGCGGTCAGCGACAGCTTCTGGGAAGTAGTGCTCATTTTGGGAGCTCTAATTATCCAAGCTATCATATGATCCATTGAATGTTTGAATTGAGTACCTCAGCATCGGGGAATTATATAAACAGCGTTGTACTGCTGGAGCTAGGTTTGCAGCTTGACATCCACCCCCATCCAGTGTGGACAGTTTATTGAAGCTGGTTTGGTGTTCCGAAGTGCTACATACACCAAGCACAGAATTTCCACGCTCCCAACTCTCAAACCACAAAATTGTCTGAATGACAGAAGCAGAAGGATATATTGGGCCTATGCAACCACATTTTCTGCCTCATTGCGCCGTCGCATAGACAAACGAAAGCCAACATAGATCCTAGAATTGCCACATGTCCCAAACCAAGTGGGACCTTGAACGTAATCTCCTTTAATACTCACCCTCCTCGGCACCCTCCTCGAGAGTGTCACTAGCAACTTCCTCGTAGTCCTTCTCCAAAGCTGCCAGATCCTCACGTGCCTCGGAGAACTCACCTTCCTCCATGCCTTCACCAACGTACCAGTGAACAAAGGCACGCTTGGAATACATGAGGTCGAACTTGTGGTCAAGACGGGACCACGCTTCGGCAATTGCGGTGGTGTTGCTAAGCATGGAAACACTTCGATCCACAGCCGCGAGTTCGCTGCCGGGAACGCTGATGGGCCTGCAAACGGAATTAGATAGATTCACAGATAATAAGAGAATATCAAAACTGACTTTGTGTAGTTTATGCCCAACTTGAAGCCAGTAGGACACCACTCTACGAGGTTAAATGAAGCCTTAGCTTTCAGGGCGGCGGCGGCGGCCGTGCAGTCACGAGGAACGATATCTCCGCGGTACAAAAGAGCGACAGCCATGTACTTTCCGTTGCGGGGATCGCAGACAACCATCTGGTTATTGGGCTCAAAGCCTGCAAGGATTATTTCTTGTTCCTTGGAGTATAGTGTTTTTAGAGCGGTAGCGTGCAAGGGACAGGATTTCGACTAAATATCAGGCCTTTTGAGAGTTACTCACATTGGAAGGTCAAGTCGGAGACCTTGAAGCTCTCATGGGAGCTCTTCTTGCTTGAGATGACTGGAGCGTAGCTGATGAGTGGGTAGTGAATGCGTGGGTAGGGAACCAAGTTGGTCTGGAACTCATTCAAATCCACATTAAGCGCACCGTCGAAACGGAGACTAGAAGTGATCGAGCTGACAACTTGAGCAATCAAGCGATTTAGATGTTCGTAGTTCGGGCGAGGAATGTCCAAGCTGCGGCGGCAGATGTCATAGACAGCCTCGTTGTCCACCAAGAATGTACAGTCTGAGTTTTCGATGGTGCTATGGGTAGACAGCACCGCATTATAAGGCTCGACTACCGACGTCGAGACACGTGGTGCCGGGTAGACAGCAAATTCGAGTTTGCATTTCTTGCCATAGTCGGTTGAAAGGCGCTCGAGAAGAAGAGCGCCGAAGCCTGAGCCGGTGCCGCCACCAAAGGAGTGGAAAATTAGGAAGCCTTGGAGGGAGGAGCAGTTGTCTATGATTTGTCAATATATTGAAGCTAGATAGACGTTAGAGAGAGGTCCCCACCAGCGACACGGCGGATGCGGTCAATGACGCTATCAACCATCTCCTTTCCAATGGTATAGTGGCCGCGAGCATCTGAAGTCAACCCATCAGCTTATTTTGTGTTTGGCCATTCCTCTTCAATACCCACAGTTGTTAGCAGCATCTTCCTTGCCACTGATGAGGAGCTCGGGATGGAAGAGCTGGCGATATGTTCCCGTCCGGATCTCGTCAATTGGCTGCAGAGTATGATTAGAGTGTCTCCTTTGAGAGAATCTCCTAATACGAAGATACGCACTGATGGATCCAGATCAACGAAGATGGATCGAGGAACATATTTTCCGCTACCAGTCTCTGTGAAGAAGGTCTCGAAAGAGCCGCCTTCGGCAGCATCCTTGGCCTCAGGATCAGGGCGACCATCAGCCTTCAGGCCATGCTCGAGAAGGTACCTGCATAACAAGTCAGAACCTAAAATGTTGCCTCTTCTAAAGAGACGTGCTATTCGAAGGAGAAATTGGTTTCCTTACAGTTCCCAGGCACTGTTACCGAGTTGGGTACCGGCCTGGCCAATATGGAGGTGGCAGATCTATGCAGAGTCAATATTGATTAGCTTCCGCTTTTCCAATGCAAGTAGGGGGTTGGTGGAATGCTAGTTCTGTGAAGAGGAAGACTGCAAACGCGTGTGAAAACGCGGTCCTAAACATACCTCTCCTCTCATTATGGACTTTTAGCAAGTTATTTTGCGGATTGAACAAGGAAGTTGTCGAATGCGAAGTTGTTGAGAGGTGCGTGTCTTCCAACAATCTGGCGGTCTGGGAGAATGGCGGGGNGGGAAGCGGGAATCTGTTTACGGCTTGGTGAACGCCAAAAACCTCGCTAAGATACCGCACCATGCTTGGGCCAACGCATTTTCAGGGGTCCAAAGGGACTGGCACGTCCCGGAAATTTCGTCCAGGACTGAAGCTCCTGCGTAGCAAACGCACAGGAATTGAGGGAACTCATCAAGGGCTTACGCCTTTATTGTCATTAAGATGCTCTTTAAGCTTGACCGTTCACACTGTCAATATCGATCGCACTACCTGTCAAAAGTGTCCGTGCAGCCCACACCAAAATTATTTACCGTCCCCCCATCTACTTTTTTAACCCTACTTTTTAACCATGCCACGTCATGCGTTAGCTCCAATTAGCGGGAATATTCCTCGTAGGAAGGAGTTGACTCGTTATAAAAGAGGAGCAGTTATAGGATTTGCTGGAGCAGGAGTTACAGCCCCCCAAATTGTGACCGAATTAAGCCTGCTAAAATCGACCGTACTAGAAACCTTGTCTGAAGCACCTTAACGCCCATAAGGTATATCCGCCTCTCGAAATATACAGTTTAAGACGAACGTAAGATTTTAAGGATAATTCGTATAAAGCCTAAGATTATATATAGGGAGCTCGGCTTTAAGCTGGGCCTTTGTAAGGCATATTGCCCAGGTGTACGGTAGGGAGCAGGCAAGCCGAGCATGAGTCACAGGAGAGTCGATGGAAGAGGACGATATGGTAAAGAGTATAGCAATAGCCTCGTACGGAGACGAGGACAGGAGGGCTGTAAGCCCGAGTAAGGGTCAAAATGACCCTGACAGCCTTCCCGTAAGCTAGAGCACGTTGTATTAAATATTACGTAAATACTATGTAAGAAAATAACTAGCTAAGAAGCGGCCTTTGCTTATAAAGGGCTCAGCAAAGGCTCGATTAAGGTAGGCGATTAAATATAAGAAGTGGGAGCGATTAAAGTGGGCTAAAGTTATATAGAGTGACGAGTGTTCGGTTAAGAGAAGTTCTAATAGACAACGATCCTACGTCTTTTATATACTACTATAGAAATAGGATAAAGATAAGATCGATGCTTATAAAAAGGATAAGGGGTATACGGTTATAGTATAGGTAAGCTTTCCTGGAGCTCTTGGGAGGTCCGATTTAGTGGGTACTCTACTCGATCTTACGCTTAAGTTTTAGATAACTAGCTACCTCGAATCTACGAGCCCGATTTCTAATTTATATAGGACAACGCTTTAATATATAAATCGAAGCTTATAGCTAAGTAGTTTAAAGAGAACGTTATAGACGTAATTAATTGACCACTCTACTCGCCCGACTTAAATCCTATTAAGTACGCCTGGGTATAACTTAAAGAGACGCTCTACAAACAATTTCTAGAGATCGCATATATGCGCGGCTCTAAAGAGGAGGTAATTAAGAAGCTATCTAAGGCCCTAGTAATTTACTGGAACGAGATAGCTCCTGCCTTTTTTAAGTCTTTAATTGATAGTATAGAAGAGAGATGCGATGCTGTAATTAAGGCCAAGGGGTGGCACACTAGATTATGTATTTATAAGTAGCCTTAGATGTTTTTTGAAGCTCTAGAATCAATAGTGACTTTTGTATAGCATTTTAGCAGGGAGTGTCATTTTTAGTGTAGCCTCTACACGGACACTTTTGACGAGGGACTCTAAGAAGCCAAGCGGTCGGCAAAGTTTTCTTAGATATTGTCAATCGGAAGTCCGTGCACCGATTATAAGAAAAGAAGAACTCGTGTGTCGATTGATCTATGAAGAAAAAGAGGCTATATATACATAAGGTAGATGCAGGTACAGGGGGGGGGGTACGTAATAGGGAGTCGGTGACTGAGTCGGTGACCGAGTCAAGGAGTAGGTAACTGAGTCGGCGGCATGACACCCGACTCAGGTCGACAGATATTCATTTCCTCTGAAAAGTTAAGCGCCTAGGCCATGAGTTCACGTGCCTTTAATTATGATCAAATAAAGAAACTTTAACTAGCCTTCCTCTTGCCTTCCGTGATCTTGCTCCTGTCGCACAGCAATCATATATATACCTACCTTCATCCATTCAGGCAGAAGCACCAGTCTCATTCTTGGCCTCTAAGCTCATAGCCTGGGCAGCAACCCCTCCCATTTCCGTCGCTCTGTGAGCGCGTACCTCACGGCTATGAATGAGGTTGGCATCCTCCCTTGCTATCATGTCGGGGGATTTCTCGAGCTTGGGTTTGATTTCTGCAACCACGTTTTCGAAGTTCACTTCCTTAGCCTCGTGGGATTGTTCAGCCGGGTCGAAACGGCCTGCGTGACCTTGAATGTTTGAAGCGCTGGTCGGAGTGTTGTTGGCAGTGCTGATAGACATGCTTCTAGCTTTCTTTGCTGCAACGCTTTAGGCATAAGCAGTGACGCCGCCTTTCTCAGTATGTCCGCAGGCACGAGCCTCCAGACTGCGGAGATGATTGGCTTCCTCCTTCGTAACAGTACCACTCTCGACCTTGGGCTCAATATTTGCAATCTCCTGTTGGAGTTCTTCTTCAAGCTCAGGATGAGAAGCACCAGCTGTATTAGCGCCAACAGTCTTCTGCAGCTTGCTCACCACACTCTGATAAAGCTTCAGGTCCTCGTTTGTAACTCTCTTCGGATTTGCATCGATCTCAGCATGAACTTTAGTAGCAATCTGTCGACTCAGATCGTGTTTACGTACAATGTCTCAGTTGTCTCTTAACTTATGACTAATTACCGTCTTTCTTGATTTGGTATGTCTCATCGAATATCTCATTACCTGTTTCCATTAACTATTACCGACTGAGTGACGACGTCGTCGTCATCCTATTTGCCACCTATCTGGTGTATATAGTGAGGCTCTAGAGCCTCTTGCAATAAAACAGAGTTCTCATTCCTGATCGTCCGTTCAACACAATCTCACGAAGCGTCTTCAGACCAATGTGGGCCTGTGGGGCAGCGTGCGCAGCAGAGGCCTTGCGAGACTGGGTAATTTGAGCGGTTGTTGATGACAATGCCACGTGAAGAGATTCGGGTATGTTGCCAGCTTGAGCCTTCTCGTTTGCAGAAGCAAAGATTTCAACAGCGGCAGTGATATTCTTAGCACAGTCAGCGGAGGCTCTGTCGGCGTGGCTGCGGAGGGCTTTGGCGTCCTCCATTGTGATAGAATTCGCATCGTCCAAGAGTTTTGAGATGACTTCTTGAAGAACCTTTTGGAAGTACTAAAACTGTCGACCGCTAACTGGGCACCAAAAGAACCGATCCTATTGGCAGCGCCGATTAGGACAATATATAGCCTCAGGTTCCGGCTGACAAAAACAGAGTCAGCTGTTGTGTTTCTAGAGCCATCCTCTATGCTTGAAAAATGCTCACAGACTAACTCAATAAACAGGAGGATCTTACCATATCCTTCGTAGATAGTGGTTGAACTTGAGCTAAGGCACCGCTTGCTGGGGGTCGTTGACCTCCCATCACTTTCTATTCCCGACTTTGGACATAAGAAGCAATCCTCAGCGGTGACTGGTTCAGGATCCTCCATCTTAGCAACAATTTCCTGCTTAGCTTTCTGAGAATTGGGCCCCCTGGCGGCTTGAGATTGAAGCTATGAGGCTTCGGAATCTTTGCGGAGCCCGGCTTCCTCCTTGGCCTTCTCAGAGATGGCTTCGTTCGAAATAGATTGTGTGCTCATTTTGGAGGGAGCGAGAGGCTGCAGATATCTTCGAGTTCAAAAGAGACATGAAGGTTTGAGGGGCTTGACGAAGGGAATTAGAAGGTGAAGGTACCTAATCGGTTGACCAAATCTTAAAGCAGATTCGCCCACAGCTGAAGTATCAAAAAGAAATCTCAGAATCTTCTGCAAGTAGAAGCAAACTATCATGGGTGGGATTACTCACTCATCCATTATCGCAATGCCTAGAGTCGGCATTGTCTATCTGAATTCGCAGCATTTCCGATACTTCCCCTACTTTCTTGATTCATGGTTGCAGCAAGATGCTTCTCCCTTGCGAGTAAACTCCAACAAACCCAACGTCAAAGCTGTGCGTGAGAAACTCTGGGAGTTGTGGAAACCTGTCTCCTGGGTACTTCTGAATTGGCTGCATCTCGGAGCCCTTAGGAGGATATGAATGGAAGGCCCAGAGGTGGGAGGGACAACAAAGGATACCTTTTCTTGCGCATACTGGCGAATATCAAGGTTGCGATGCCTTTGATAAGGTGTCTAGCTGTTGTCATTGCTTCGTCGCATATGCCTGAGCACTTTAAGAAGATGATCAGTTAACGATAGCGAAACTCACTTGTACTTATCTTCTAAGTTTAAACATCTTGCCTCTTATAGGTGCATGTGGGAGATTACGAGATGAGCATAGTCTATTTAGCGTATAGATGGTCAAGAGAACCCTGAGTTAAAGGAGACAATCTGCAGAGCACACGCGAGATCTTCGAAATGCCTCATCCAGGGCGAGTCAACCGGCCGCACTTTCAAAATGGGATGGAAAGGCCAATAGGTACCACGAGCCGTCGGAAGAGATAGCAACCGCACTGGATGGTGATCTCATTCAAAGACTCGCTCAGTTTTCCCCACACCGACTTGCGTGTCCTCGATGGAGCTGTATGTTCTACGGCACAGAGTCTCCGTGCCAAGTTGCCGGAACACGAAAGGAATACTGATGGCATATGCCTAGGAAGAGTCTTCCAGTTCCCCAAAGGAATCGTCTAGATTCCACAAGACCACAGAAATTTGCCAATTACACAGCAGCTGTCAAGTAGGTGGACTTATCAAAAGGATACAGCTCTTCAGAGAAATCTATTTTCAATGCCAGACTCGATCGATCGTGGGGAAGAAAATATGGAGACGTATGGTGAGCGATCGCAGCGGGTTGACACCCCACAACGTTGGACGGTCTAATAGAGAGCTTGAGTCGCGGCAGCCCATGCGGCGGCGTCAGCGAACGCCAAGACAAGCGGACGCCTCTGCCGAAAGCCACGGCGCTTGCCCTACGTGACTTGAAACATGCAATTCCTCGTCCAGATAAGACCTGGCATGTAAAGGGGTACAGCTCGCGTTACCGACACCCCTGGAGGAGACACAGCGTCTCGAAATCTGCAACAAAAATAATGAAATGTCGCAGCCAATTGCGGTAGCAGCGAAGAACTGAAGCTGCGAGCGAGGTGAGCAAACGTTGGACCTGCATTTGATGGTCGCATTGTGCACCAGCCGAACGCTAGGACAAGCCACTGTAGAATTTTTAGCCCAACAAATTGCCCGCCAGAGGGAAGGCAAAACGCCATCTACGTCGTGCAACCATTCCCCTCGGCTGCCTTCGTGTCTATACCTCTTATCTGGCCATTCACGAATGGCTAGTCCTCAACAGTGAATCTCCGATCATGGAGAGCGACAATCACTATCTCCCTGACCCTTGTGTCTTCCTCTGTTTCCTTCCATCCTCTGCCAGTACCCACTCAATTCTTTCTCATACACACATGCTCTTCTAACCGTTTCTCTTATTGCCTTTTTCTACCCTTGATTGAGTCGCTCGCTTCACGCTTTACCACGTACCCTCGCTAGAATAAACATATCCACGACGAAAAAACTCGACGTTATTGTGCGCTTGGCTGGCTCTCGCTGCACATACATACGACCTTCATACTCATCTCTTTCCTACGCGGCGAATATCTCGACCACCTCTACGCATCATGACCACCCCTGCGGGCGAACGAACAGAATCCACCTACACTCCCATTGGCCACCAACGATCTTCAGACGATGATGGCACAGTTGTTGGGGATGACTCGATTCATCTACCACACATCTCTACGGGAAGGGAGAGGAGCGATAGCCATCTCACTGTCGACACTGAGAATCTGGGACCGATGAGGTCAATGCAATCACCGTCACAGACTCGTGAACAGGCTCATCGATTGGACGATGATTTGGCTATGCTCCAAGTAGAAAGACAGGTTTCGAGCCAACAGGAGCTCAATCGTGAACAGTCACAGTCACGTTCCACGCATAGGTCACGTTCGCGTCGAAAGGATCCCGTCGACGAATTCGATACTGCCACCAATCCCCTGCTCGAGAAAGCCGCTGTTTATAAACCACCGGAGCATCCCTCTACCAAACTTTCCAAGTTTGTTAAGAGGGTCCACAATTCCAGTTTCTTACTTCGATATTTCACATACATCACTCCATTGGTCCTCATAATTCTCATTCCGATTCTTCTGGGAGCTTTGATTTTCAAAAAAGCTTCCGTTGGTGGCGTCCAACTTATGTGGTTTTGTATCTGGCTGGAGATTGTATGGCTCACGCTGTGGGCAGGAAGAGTGAGCTTTCCTATCTCTTTTTGGTCCAGAACTTCGCTGACATTGCAACCCCATAGCTTCTTGCGAAATGTCTGCCCTGGCCAATTGGGATCATATCCAGCCTCTTCACCAACAACAGCAAGAAATGGAGAGATATGGGAAAGCAACTTGAAGTTCCAGCTACACTATTCTTTTGGTGGTTGGCTATAGAAATCTCATTTCTTCCTACAATGAAGAATCACCACCAGGACGGCAACAAATCTACCAAGGATTGGGAGAGAACCATGAACAAAGTGCTCGTATCTTTCTTTGTCGGCATGATTCTAAATTTTGTGGAGAAAATAATCATTCAGCTTATTGCCATCAGCTTCCACCTCCGTACTTACCAGGACCGCATCGAATTGAACAAGTTCCAAATTGGGAGTCTGGCAAAACTGTACAAATTTTCAAAAGAAAAGATTGCAATGGAAGACTCTGAATTTGAAGCACGCTCGGGTCCCGCCTCAGGAGCTCGTACGCCTGGCCAATTGGTTAAGGAGGCTCAGAAAAGCACTCGAGAGGCATTGAGCAAGTTTGGTGATGTTGCCGGAAAGATTGCTGGTGACTTCACTGGGCATCAGGTCGTAAAGAGTACTCACCCTCATCAAGTTGTTCTGACCTTATTGGGCACTACGAGCGGAAGTCAGGTTCTGGCTCGCCGTATGTACCGGACGTTTGCTCGGGAAGATACTGAAACCGTCCATTCTGAGGATTTGAAAAATGCCTTTGACAACGATGATGAAGCGGATGCTGCCTTCTCGATGTTTGACAAAGACATGAACGGTGATATTTCTATCGAGGAACTAGAAGCAGTGTGCGTAGAAATTGGCCGCGAGCGCAAGTCAATCACTGCCTCACTAAAGGATTTGGACTCTGTGGTTAGCAAGCTTGACAATGTGTTCCTGTTTATCGTCGCTATCATCACGATTTTGGTGTTCGTCTCTCTGATTTCGACTTCAGCCGCAGGCGTTCTCACCTCTGCTGGTTCTACTGTTCTTGCATTGTCCTGGCTTTTCTCGGCAACCGCTCAGGAATTTCTCCAGTCATGTATCTTTGTTTTCGTCAAGCATCCGTTCGATGTCGGCGACCGTGTCGGCATTTATGGCAACACGGGCGCTCTTGGTCGCGGCGATGATTATTTTGTTAAAGAAATCGCTCTTCTCTACACGGAATTCAAGAAGATGGAAGGCCATGTTGTTCAAGCGCCCAACAGCTATCTCAACACTCTTTTTATCCTAAACCAAAGACGCTCCGGAGGTCTTGCAGAAGCTGTCCCAGTCATTGTCAAATTTGGCACAACTCTCAACCAGATTGAGCAACTTCGCAACCGACTCCTCGAGTTTGTCAAGATCGAAAAGCGGGAGTACCAATCCAACATTCTAACTGAGTTACGTGAAGTCAACGAGGCTCATGCAATTACGATGAATGTTGTATTCTTTTACAAGTCGAACTGGCAAAACGAATTACTTCGTCTTCAACGCCGCAACAAGTTCATCTGCGCTTTGATGGTTACAATGCAGGAGCTTGGGATTGAAGGACCACGGATGCGGTACCCTGGACAAAAGGAATCATTCCCAGTATATCTCCAGAATGTGCCACATACTGCTACACCTGGTGTTGGACACAATGGCAATCCTGATAATCCCAGTGGTTTCCGTCACAGCGAATCGCAAGATCCCCCATTTGTCACACCCGAGAACGAGCCAGGTGTTGGTCAACAGCCTGCCCGATACGGATCTATACTCCGCAATGGCTCGACTCGACCACGTGGTGAGTCTCTTGCAGCAATGGGTCGCCGCGTGGACTTCTCTTTGGGCATGAAAGACATCTCCTCTGGCGACATGACTGGCGACGTGTACGAAGATCGCGATTCTCGGCCCCGTGTGCCCATTACAATTACATCTCCATCTCGGCAGTCGCAAGATCGGTCCCGACCATCTCACGACATAGCCCGCTCTACCTCAGTGGCGGACTATGCTAGCTCTGGTCGGCTTCATCGTATGAATACAGACAGTACGGAGGCCCGCCAACGCGGCAGCCACCGCAATCGGTTCTTTGGGCGAAACCATCCAAACGAAAACCAACCAGGCCTAATGGAGTCTGGTATGGCTGATATTCCTGAGGGTGGATACACCTCTTCGTCAGGTGATCATCTAGATCCACGGAGTGGCCTCGTAAGCCCAACAGCAGTTCACTCGAACATAAATGAAAATTCTCATCCCCAAACGTCCGGTGCTGAGCTCAGGTTACCAGCGCGAAGCCAGACGGAGAATTTTGAGATGAGACGGTTCCATTAAGTCTATCCTTTAGAGCTTTCTCTTTCCTTTTTAAAATTATTAGGCGTTCGTGGCATTTATAGTTTAACTGAGGGATTCTAGAACTGTATATATTTGGCGTTAAGCCCTCGACAGACTTTTCAGGGCTACGATGGTCATGGTGACCGGAAATTGTATATAGTACACCTACTTCTGTAACACGACACCAATATTAGATGGAATGATATCGAAACAATTACGAATTTGAGTGAAGCCATAATGCGAGCCTTTTGGTACTACCTTCAACGGCCTGCTCCGTTCAGAAAGGGGTTATATGACGTGACTGTCCAGGGCCCCATGCGTTGTCAAGAAGTGAGGTATATAAGAGTTTTGCTCTATGCAAGGTGCAACCTATTTCGTTATTGTCTACTTCATGTCAGGATACCTAAGCTTATAATGTTCTTAAGTGAATGAAGGTTCTCATAAACATCTATTACAACCGTCTTTGACATATTCTGAAGTACTTGAAACCATTCAGGAAGGCATGACTTGGAAGTGGCTGCAAGCTTTGAATAAATTCGCGCCTCGATTCATCGCATGAGGATTTTTAGTATAGGTAGAGTGATGTACAGCCCGGGTCTGTCCGATAAGGATCGGAACAGGTTTAACAGCATATTCCTGTCAAAAATATTTATCTCCAAGAGAAATCTCCAACTGTACCAACGCCTTTATCATGCAAATATTTATACAGCCATTCCTCAGATACTGACATGCTGTAGCCATTCTGCCCGGCAACCCTCTTCCCTTCCATCAGGACCTTATAACCCCCTTTCTCACACTATTTCCTGAATATTTACACATGTGCAATTTTTCATGGTTGATTGCTAGCAGCATTCGGGGCATGTGGAGGTTGAATAGGCTTGTCTGGAACTATTACATCCTCGAATTCATCCTGTGATACAGCTCTGATGGTGAATGCGTCTACCTAGAATTAGTTTCCCGCCGATCAAGCTGGACTGTGTGGCTCATGGCAAAACATACAGACGCCAATTGTGAAGGCAAAGATAGCGGCACCCGTGAGAGCGTTCTTTATGAGGTAGGGCTGTCGCGCACGGATGAGGGCCGGCGATTGCCGGTAATTCTTGTCGTAGTAGGTAGAACGAGGAAGGCTAGGAGAATTAGAGGACGTCCAAATTAAGAGCAGGAGACTTACAGAGGCATTGTTAATGAACTAGGCGTTCCTCGCGCTGCACGACGTTAAGTGGATTGACTCTTTGCAGCGCACGGACCACACTCTCGGGCCGTCATCAACGCGGAGCCAGCAAGAAGCATGCCATTTATGCCTACGTAGATTCATTGTCTTCACCACCAACGCGCCCTTATCTTCTGTTTTTCATCACTACCTCTTGTACTGGGATAGGAATGACGGGACATTCAAATACAATCGAAGCGTTTGTCGTGCCGTCATTGAGGTAGTTTGAACCTGACGTCGCGCGTGACAAGGCACTTCTTGCTCCCAAGCACAAAGCACAACTGCATCTGCCATCTTCATCCCCGCGATTGCCATCATGAACTCAGCGCCCTCTATCGCGAGCGAAACGCTGTCGCAGCTCGAATCGGCGCGTGCTCTCGCGCTCAGCGATGCTGCGTACTACAACCAGATTGTCCCTGGCGTCTTGCCTATCATTGGCGCTGGCGCCAATGCTACCCTCGAACTTCGACGATGGGGTGCGGACTTCCTTGCTGAGACATTCGCGTCACCTACACTTGGATCGGAGGATAAACAGCGGCTCAGCCTTCAGGTGCTGGAGACGTTGAGGGAGAATTTGGAAACAGTGGATGATACCGGGGTGGTCAAGAGTGTAGTCCAGGCTGCAGCCAGTATATATCCATTGGTTTTCAGGCATATGTAAGTCGCGCTCTCCCCCTTCCCAATGCCATATAGAAGCACGGGACGATCGTGCTGCGTGAGACGTTGGTTGGCTCATGTCCTTATAATATGTGGGCTCTTTTGAGGCGGACAAACAACAACTTTGGAGTAATGGTATCTCATGCGTGTATTGTGCCTTCAGACTCAGCAGCCCCAACGATGTCCAAAACTGGCAAGTCATGGCAGCAATCAAATCGAATATACTTCGGAGGATGGACTCGGCAAGCCCAGGGGTGCGGATATGCTGCATCAAGTTCGTCCAGCGCGTAGTCCAAGTCGAAACCCCTGGCTTGATTGCAGACCCAAGGGTGCGATACCGTTCTCAATCACGTTATCACCGTAGAACAGAGGAATCTAACCGTGCAATAGCGTCCTGAACAAAACGAGATTTCTCTAGCCCTGGTCCCCCGCGACCATCCCCTAATACCACCCCAAAATCTTGAGGCAGAGGCCTCCGGTCTCCTGGATCGCTTGCTCAGTATACTACAGGATGATACGAGGTCAGGCAGTTTAGATTACCACGGAGGGACATATCTGACGGGATATAGTGATGCTTTGCTTGTTACGGCAACCCTGAATAGTTTGGGTACGCTTATACGTTCGAGGCCTTCTATTTCAAACAAAATCATATCCACAGTTCTGAACTTCAACCCGCTAAAGCTTGCGAATTCGCCCATGACACCTAAGGTTAAGGTCATGGTCAAGTCAATGGAGCGTACTACACGAGCGCTACTCCTAAACATCATCAAAAAGTAAGCTATATATCTCTTCCCCTCTGCTACCTTGGTGCATATAGTCTTATCATAACTAGGAGCCCCGAAAATCCTCTAAACCCCCGAATACACCAGTATCTTGAGCGCATGAATCGCATGCGCCAAGACGCTTTTGACGAGTCTAACCGCAAGAGACCAGCTCCTTCAGAACCTACTGATGGTTTAGATCCAGCGAAGAGGCAACGTCTTGGAGCAGAAGCCTTAAGCGATCCACCGTCTTCTATACCTCCATTACCCCCTGGCCCAACTAGCTCTGCCCAGCTTTTTACTTTAACTCGAGATGAGGGGGCTAAGAACTTCGATGTACAAGCCATACCCAGCGAGCTGGTTGTAAAGATCCTCGTGCCCATGTTGATGAGGATCGATAAAGGCCAGATGGACAATGCCATCAATGTACGTGAAGAACCCTTTAGGTGCAGAGGACACATCACTGTGCAATATGAGCCGCTGCGCTGCCTTCGTGTTCGTGTGGTGCGATACTTCATTGCCCTTATACGACATCACGTGCCACTATACATTGCTGTGAATATATGTTTTATATACGGCACCAGAGCAACGCCATCGCAAAGTCACCAGTAGCTCATATTCTGCATTGATATATCCCAAATGAGCCCTTGCTAACATCTCATTCATAGGCTGTCCGAGCTCGTTATCTCTCACTGAGCAAATCCCAGCCCCGGTCTGCTGCCGATGCTGCAGACGCAACAACAGGCAAAGCACCCTTGGATGAAGAAGACGAATACGAACCCGACTACCAACCAACAGAAGACGCCGAGCAGATTGTCAACAAGCTCGACAACGCTCCGCCCGAAGGCCTCCTTCCCGAACGTGTTCCGGATGCACCTCTCGCGCCATTCAAACTGCCTCAAGCACCACCGTTAACCGAAGAGCAGATTGAAGACTATGGTGGCGGTACAGTGAGGCGAGTCTTCGGCATTATGTCTGCTCTGGACGATACTACTTCTCGCTCCAAAGTCCCAAAACCTGGCTTTAACCGCCTCGCGGCAAGTAATTACGACCGCGATGCATGGGTGACGGTTATATCGCGACTAGCAACTCGTGCTTCGACGGGGCTTGAAGCACAGAACGATACGGTAAAATCAGAATACAAGGACGTTTCACGGAAAGGAAATTTCTCGATTAGCAATACTATTCGGGAAGCGTTATTTAACTACATCATGTCCGACTGGAAACGGCGCATCGACGTCGCCTCGAGCTGGCTGTCCGAAGAGTGGTACAACGACCGCATCCGGCTCGAGGCGGCGCGGGCGGCCGCAGAAGGCGCCAACGGTGACAGCGGCGATATCCCGGTCCCGACGCTGCACTACCGCAAGTGGATCTTGAAGTTACTGGACGCTATTCTGCCGTATATGGACGGGAAGGATAAAGTGATGATCCGGTTCCTGTCCGAGATTCCCGATGTGGATCGGGATGTCTTAGATAGAGTGAAGAAGATGGCGCGGGATCCGGAGAGGGTCGGCTTGGCGATTGCGGTGATCCACTACCTCGTGCTGTTCCGGCCGCCGGTCAGAGATATCTGTCTGGATGCGTTGGAAGACCTCTGGAGAAATTGTAAGTTGGCGTGATACTACTTCCTATTTTGTGCTTTACTAATAAAGGAATGACGTAGACGACGGCGCAAAGACGGGGTCGGCAAAGATCCTTACGAAGTGGCGGCCGGAGGTCCTGCAGCAGGAAGCGACGAATGGGGCACACGAAGATGTCAAGAGTTGACAGGGTTCTTGGCATGTACTCTCTCTGGCGGCTTAGGCTGCAGTTGGCGGTGGAAAGGATGCATTGATCTTATACCCATATTAGCACTTTCTATGTAAGATACATTATCAGGGTTTGATTTTTTTTCTGTGGTGTCTAAACTGTGCCCTGTGCCGGTTTAGTATGATCTATAGAAGAAAGTGCATTAGTAGAGTTAATTGGGGTTTTGCGGAGTGCTATGCCGGTAGTACATAGTTTAGCCCTGGGTAGGCTCTTTCTGGTATGCTGGTAGCTGGAGCGTACGCTAGGCCAGGGGCTGCGGAGAATGAACATCATGATGAGAGTCAAAATTGAACTTGATACAATCCGATTTTTCTGAATATTAGAAAGTGTCTCTTTGTCTACTTCAGTATGTCGCTGATGGCAGAACGGCCCATGGACCCTTTTTGCATCTCATGGTAAGCCTACAGGAGGCTTGTTATGTAATAGATACTCGCTTTTCGATTCTTGACTTTTCAATCCAATATGTTGCAATTCAGCAGCCGTTTATATCGGAGGCCTTCATACGTACGCACTGGCAGCGAACAGCCAGCCAGAAGCCCCTAAGTTGATTGTGGCTGAAGACCAGCTATAGCTAGTCACCCGATGCCCCTGAATCGAATTGTTTACCACCAATAAGGCGTCAGCTTTGCACACTTCTGGTCTGATGTCTTGCTCCGACTTGATCGGATACGTAAATGCTTATCGAGGGTCTGCTGGGCCAATATCTTGACGTCTTTTCCTGGACTTGACGTAAGTCAGCTTCGGCGAGTCCGCCGATAGCCATCGAGGCCTTCGTCAACATGATCCGAGAATGTCTCATTCTCTGGCTTGAACAATTTTATCAGATGTTTTATCAGATGTTTTATCAGATGTTTCATTTATACAGTTTTCAATCAGGCGCTGGATGTCGCTTTTCTCTTCAGTATATTTCTCTATCCATTCTATTCAAGCGCAATCTTCCAGTCATCTAAGCCATCCCAGTTTCCTCAACAAGCGCCGGAAAGTTCCTCGCACACCAGTTCCTGTTCCTCGCCCGGTCCAGGCCTTGCTGGCATTCAACCCAGGCGCAATCCGCTCCAGCTGGTGGAGATGGCTTGCATCTCGCTTGTATCCGACCCATAATTGGCCCCATAAATGGTTCCTGGCAAGCCTGACGTGTTTTGTGGCGTCCGCTAACTATTCCGCATTCGCGCTATCGTGCTCAGCAGGCTGCGCCACCGAGCTCGCGGCAGAGCACATGTGCGGAGGCTTTTTCACTGTGCAATTGGGCAGCTGCTCGGCGCAGTGGGGTGGAGATTTGGAAGAATTGCTGACGCGGGCGAGCGATTTAATCAGGGCTGGTTTAGGCGCTTGGTGGCTGTTGATATGAGGACAAGGCTATCGAACAGACCGACATACCTCGCGACAGACTGACAGCTGTTGTTGACATTTACAGCTCACTCTCGCTCTACCAGAAACATCACAGTAAGAGGCGATCCCAACCCTGCCAATGGTAGCTGGAGACTGACTGATGGCACTGACAGTTCCCTCAGCACACGGCCGTATATCTATATCAATCATTTTACAATGCGACCCACAGCCCACCACCAACGCATCAGCTCCGTCCAGGGCTCCATCTCCTCCTTCACAGACCTGTGGTCTCGCTCCTCTCGCAACTCGACGGTACCGCAACGACCAAAATCCCGCTCACGGCCCTGGTTGTGCGTCTCTAGCAGCAACCCGGACACGGACGACGATCCTGCACCCCGCAGCGCGCTGGCCTCACCCCAATTCGAGATGAGGAGGATGTCGTATGTGCCGCGCTACGCGGCGAAAAGCCATGGCACGACGACGACGCCGAAGAAGGTCAAGGATCCAGCAAAGGCGAGGGCGAGGATGCCAGTAGTGGTGGAGTCGTAGAGGATGGTTTTGAAGAGATGGAGATGGATGGTCAGCCTTGCGGGCAATTTCTTGTTTCCCTCGACCGGTCTATACTGCTCACGCGAGCAATGGGTTGATTATGATCTTAGGCGTTTTAAGAGGAGGGAGATACTTGGTTGTAACTGTTGGAAGAATGGAAAGACGTGGGATATGTGCCACACATCCCTAGCAGAAAGACTTATTCCCTGGATCTCAGCGAGACGATATACCCACCACACAATGAGCGATGCCCTTCCATTCAACTTTCGGAGCAAGTGTTTACCGTTTGATTAGCTTGGACCGTTTGTGGAGATTTCTTTCCCGTTGCAGAAGGTGATTAACTGATCATCGCAGCCCTAAAGCTTGGGCCAGTTGAGGGTGGATTTCGGGATTAGCGGGGACTCCGGCCGGAGTGATCCGACGGGTTATCTAGACCCAGCAATTTTCCTTTGCCTTTTAACGTGTTTCAACTTTATGTCACTAGGTCATGACTTATCTATTTAATTCTCCTAGAAACTCTGGATTCCAACTTTAATCATGATTATTGTTTACCCCTATAACCCTTTTAAGGCGAGTCTGCTTTAGTTGTTTTCTTGCAGTGATATCGATTTTGTCTCCATCCCAGACGCCGTGGTTCTATATGTACTAAATGACGTAAAGTCTGCATTCTATTAAGAGCTATAAAACGAGTGTGTTAGAAAATGGTCGTGGAGAGATACATAACATTGATAGAGACCTTTAATCGTGCAGCTTAAAACCCGTAGGAATTGGTTTCGTAATCCAAAATCAATCCACGTAAGTGGCCTCGCCCTGGCTAACGTAACTCACTGGGTTATGACGGACCACCTAGTTATGACGGAAATCTGACCGCCCTTGGAACACCAAAATACTGCCAAATGCCAATTTGCAGGCAAATCGCTAGTAAAAACCATCGCAAAGTATTATTTCATTATTGAACTCAAATGAAGCCTCAAATATATATAGGAGAAAGTCTATATCGACTTTTTACGGTGTATTGCTTAGAAGGCTTATATAACCGCGAGTTGGTGGGTTAAAGTCCTCTAAGGCCTCTTTGTTGCTCGAGGCGCTATCTTCCTCATCATCCTTATCCTCCTCCTCCTCCTCCTCCTCATCGGGCAGCTTATCTGGTTAAGTAGCTGCCTCCTTAATCCTCTTTAAGATCGTAATGAGTTCCTTATAGTATGCTAAAGTAGTAGAGGCAGTATTAAGTAACACCTTAGCTTATTCTTGAAGCTGTCTAGTAGTAGCTTGCGTAGATACTATATCTTTAGCTGCCTAAGTTACTGCTTATAGAGCGTCCTTGGTGAGCTTCCTTCTGTATATACTAGCTGCAGTCTAAGAGGCCTTCTGTGCCTTCTTTACTGCCTTTCCCACCTTACTAGCCTCCCTCTGGTATTAATTAGCAACCTTCTTAAGCTTTATAGTAGTAATGTAAGCCTTCTTCCTAACTTTAACTTACTTTTTAGTAATTACAGCAGTAGCTTAGCGGCCTCTTTTAGCTTGCTCTCGCGTAATCTTAGCATATTTTTTAAGCTCCTTAGTAGCCCTTTTAGCAGTAATAACTGCCCTTATTGCCTTAGTAGTGAGCACTAATTCGCAAGAGAGTATAGCACGCTTCCTTTACTTCCTCTTATTCCTCTCTATAGTATAGTTATAAAGGTTAGTAGCTTTAACCTCCATTAACTCTATACCCTCCTCTAACAATTATAGCCGCCTTATTAACTTCCTAACAACGACCTTAGCCGCCTTAGGTATAGTTTTAGGGTAAAGAATTATATAGACATATTAAGCTTAATTAGTATAAGTTTAGGGCGTATAAGGATATAAAGGGGAGGATAAAAGCGTTACTAGTATATCTTAAGGTAGTGTAGATAGTTGTTTAGATAAAGGCTGCTTAATACAGCGCCTTAGCGCTTATTTAGGGTTAAGAGGTAAGAGACCTGCGGCTTTAAAAGCGCTGTTAATTAACTTAGTAGTATAGACTTAAGGCCGAATCTCACCAATAATCTTTAGGAAGTACTCCTTATTAATACTAGTAATTCCATTTAATATATATTTATTAACTTTTACTAAATATAGACGCTTAAGGACTAAAAATATAACCAAATTAAGAGGCTAGAGGAGGTAGGTAGAGTATAGTAGTAGGCAAATTAGAATAATCTTATACAACTAGCAGAACTTAATAAACTTAAGATTAATGTGGCTACTATAGCCGTCTATAATAAGAAGTCGATAGCTATAGTATTAAGAGTCTTCCTTATTATTTTAACTCGCCTGCTATACCTTTAGTCGCTAAGTATATTGCTTAAAATATCGCAGCTAGGCTATACTAAGTTACTAATTTAACTAGCTATTTTCGCTTATTCTAATTACACAGTCGCCTACAGCTTCTACAGCTTCCTTCTATAGGCTTTCTATATACTAGCATCCCTTAAAAATAAAGAACGGTGGTATAATTTAGCTATGCATACCAATTAAGTTAATCTGCGACACCTACTCTCTAGAGCCGTTAACCGTCTTAAAATTAGTAATATTGCCTCGCAGTATAACTACTTTAGTACTATAAGCAAAGCCTATAGCATAGCCAGTCCTATCTATATTCCAAATATCTAAATCGGCGATATTATACTTAGTCTTAGCGTTAGTATAGTTATTAAAGAACTGCTATATATAACTAAGATTATTAGCAGCAAGAGTTCGTTTTATATTAAGCGAGCGTATATAGCAAGTATATAGTTCTTCCTACCATTTTAGAAACTTATATACCTAATTTTCGCCTAGAGGATCGATTAAAAGGTAGCGTAGAAGGTTAGTATATTCGCGCTGCGGTATAAGGTTAGAAAAGGCTTAAATAACGCAATATTAATATAGAAACCCGGCTTTAGTAAGATATATACAGTGTCAAACTATTACATCCTCACTAGCAGGAGTTATACAATATTGGTTGGTATGGGCGACTTTATAAGACGTTTGCTTTCCATTAAGGCGACGGCGAAAAGTATTTTAATTAACTTCGTACGCAACTACATAGGCTTCCTTGCTTTTATAGTAGCCTAAATTCCAGGCCTTAGTAGCTAGCTATATTTTATCTTCTATATTAGGAGATTAAGGCTAACGAGGTATAGTTAATAAGGTTAATAATAAAGATAGATAAAGTGTAAAGTTTATGAGGCTACTGATATTTTCTAGCAGAATACTAAGATAGGAAACCGCTTTTCCTAATTAGAAAGGCGGTCAGATTTCCATTATAACTAGGTGGTCCGTTATAACCCAGTGAGTTATATTAAGCCTTATAGTACACGCCGACGCGTCCTCCTAGGTAGTAAAATAAATAGGAGGTAGCGTAAACCACCAACACTTGTATTTAGAACTTTTGTTTTCCGACTATTTACCTATAACTATTTAAATCTCTTATACTAGAGGGATCTATAGAGCGCTACGGACCTTATAAAGGTAGTTACAGTAGTGTTATAGGCTTGTTGACTTTAACAGAGCTGGGGAAATTTTAGTAATAAAAAATAACCTATCTTAGTAGGTGAATTAAACGTACGTCAGGAAAACGGGAAGTGGCGTAGGAAATTTAGTTTCGCTAAAAGCGTTTTTGGGGCCCGGGGCTAGCTTTCCACCATATTCGCTAAAGCCCAGAGTAATGCGCCAGCACTACGCTAGCTAAAAGTACAATACTCAAATAGCCTGGCTAAAAGAGCGCAATATTACACATATTGCAGTAATATGCCAGCTTATAGCTATAAAATAGACATTATTACCATTATTGCATTTATCGCAGATATTATATATCTTGCTATTATTAAAATCTATATTTATAATTATGCGTTTCTTTTACGGCTCTAACTCTTTACATATTTACTAGCAGCTTATTTACCTTTTAAAAGAAAATCCTTATTATATAATATATTAAACTAATTAAAATTAACCCAAGGATTAATAATAAAGCTCTAGGGCTCTAACCTAAGCTTTAATGGCACTATATACGCGCTATAGAGCACCAATAAAAGGTTATAAATATAACGTCTACTAATACTTCATTGGCACTTTATAAGAGATTGCTGCCATAGCTCCACCTCTACTATACCATAAAAATCGTTTACCCGGCCTATATCTTTAAGACGAAGCAAATTAACTAAAACATCTATATATTAAAGCCGCCTGCCCTATAAGTTTAACCTCTCTTTATCTATAACTATAATAATTAGTTAAGCTTTTCTAGGAAGTATACCGCTAAGAGGGTATATCTGCCTAGAAGTAGCAGTTTACGTATACTCTTGCACCTATAAATAGTCTCGTCTCTATTTATCTTAGCTCTACCAATTATATGCGCATTAGATAAACTCTTTAGCTATAAAGTCTAGGTTCTTTCTATCCCGCTTCTAATATTACACTAAGTTATAGATATATACAAAGTATAAGCCTATTTTAGAAGAATCCTCTTCTCTGCAATCTATTTAAATATTAGTAGTAGAGGTTCTATCCTACTTATTATAATTCTCTTATAAGAATATAGCTAGTGCTTTAATAAAACTAGAAAGCCCTATTTTGTTTTTAACTTAATATGCCCAGCGCTATATTTTAATTAGGATACCAGCTTCTTCCGCTATATATCTATCGTCCTAGTTAATAAACCAGCCTATATTAGTTAGGTCCACTAGTTATATTAGGGTTATAGCGTAAACTACCTTAGTAATATCTACTAGCGATAAAGGTTTCGTCACTTTAAGCATACGGAGTTCTTCTATTATTATTATTTAGAGGTACTGGGTATTATAATAGAGCAATTACTTCTGGTAGTTAGAGCGCTTATTTATATAGTTAAAGAATGCCTTTACTAGAAGTTTATGTATAACCTTATTATACTTAACGTCTATACTGGTAAGGCTACCTATCTTACGGATGTAGTAGGGGTAGTAGGTAAAAGCATAAAGTTTTGGAATATTAAAGTGCCGTTCCTACGTTGTGTGGTATAATAGGCGAAATCTAGAGAAGGCGGTTTTTGTCTAGTCCATAATATAAAGTGTATATTCTATATACCTAATAGTATTATCGTTATATAAAGCGTATTATATAAGCATTATAAAGTCCAAGACTGCTTAAGCATATAGCATTACTTCTATATATTCCTTTAGTATAAGGGGTGCTAGTACCACTATAAGCTATCGCATTATATCCTTTTAGAGATAGCCCGTCTATTAACTAACCAATATAAACTCTTTAAACCATTTTATACTAATAAATTCCGGTATTTAACTAAATTGTTCGTTTAGTATAGTATTAACATAGTCTTTAGTTAAACCCTACCACTTTAGTTGCCCTTTTAATCGCCGTAGTTTTACATTTTTAAGTAAGAGATTCTTAGTCTAGTTAATTAAGTCGGTTGCTGTCCCTTTTATAAGCTGGTGTAGTATGTCAGGAGTTATATATATATAGATATTTACTAAGTAATGCTTTTAGGTAAAGTTTTATTGTGGGTAAACCTAAGCATTATCTAACTATTTAATATTCCTTCTAGATTGGAGCTCTATTTGTTATCTTATGCTTATATAATTACGGAACTTCTATTTAGCCTAGAGATTTCCTTACTAGTTGGGCGGTATCTAGCATATAGTACATTATTAAAGATTCTTTACACCTATAATTACGACTTGCTCCTTATAGTCTGCTATTATTAATAAGATAATAGGGTAATATACTCTTATCTTTTCGTCCGTATAGGCAATATAAATACTAGTCTTTAAAATTATTTCTAGCGCTTAAGATGCCATTAGTTAGTAATATATGGGTAAGTAGCTTAAAGCACTTACGGGTTAATATAAGTTTTATCGCAGTATAGTATACTTCTAATTTAACCTACCCCTTTATAATAGGAATAAACCTAAGTAATACTATACCTAGGCGTTTTTATGTATAGCGAGTTCGGCTATTTAAGTTAAACACCGAAGCGTATACTAGATATATCGTTATTTTACCTTATTTAGACAGCAAGGTCTTATTAGTCGCAATAACTAGCGGCACTATAGTAGCGCCTAGTAGAAGCTAGTCCTACTAATGCCACTAACGGTTACTAGTATAAACTTCCGTATATATCCGTAAATTATTATTGTTAAATAGTCGGACTAGGGTATATATAAGATTTGGGGCGAATAGCTAGTAGCCTAGTAAGAACCGTAGTACCTATATAATACTTCTGTATTAGATATAATATTTAGTCTATTTAATTAAATCCTTTTCTTTATTAACTTACAACGTGCATTCTTCCTATTTTTTGGGCATAATAGCCTAGTTTAATTAATTATATCTCTAAAATAAGTCGTTTAAATTCTTTATAGATATCTAATCTTATAGTAGCGGAGCAAGCTAGGGGTCTCGTAGAAATCGATTAATAGCCCCCTATAACACTTTTTCTTAGATAAAGAATAGGGTAAGTATATACTCTACTTTACTTTAAAATAGGTGGAATTTGGTTCTGCCGTCATTAGGTAGATTAGGGTATTACTAATACAGCTATATCTCATCTTTAGTCGTATAGTATTGCACTAGTTCACTAGTACCTCTCCCGGTAACCTCTATATAGCCTTCTATCCTAATAGATGTTATAGTTAATAACAATCCTCTCTCTTATAGGGGGGGTTTTGGTTAGTTAATAGAGGTCTCTATAGTAGGTACCTTACAGTATATAGCCTAGTCGTTTAACAGTGGGGTAGATATCCCTTTAGCAGTAATAATCGCTATATTATTATTACGCAATATAAAGCCCTTGTCTTCGGAAGATATTTATTAGTTACGGTTAACGATTTCCAGTATATTATTAAATCCGTTATTGGTAGTTTAATGGTTAAATGGGACTGGTTTGTTCCTATCCTTACATCTACGCCTTTTTTAGGGGTTGCTTTACCTTTGGATTTTATTTTGTAACGTTTTGCGCCGTTAGTAAAACATAGGATTATATAGCATTAGCTACATCTTCTATCTATAAAGTATGCGGTAACTATTATAGATTTAGCTAGTGTTTATGGCTTATTAACGCTTAACTTACTCTTATACTAGGGTAGTAATATATTAAGTAGATACAACATTATTATTTTTAGCTTTATAGTTAGTAAGAAGTAGAGTAGACGTATATAGAGGGTTTTTTATAAACTGCTTACGCGTGGAGTTTATAAGGTATTATATAATCCGCTAATAATAAGATACCTAAAAATATAATATCTATAATATTAATGACTAGAAATAGCCTATTTTAAAAAAGTTTAGGGGCCTATAATTTATTATATGCTGCCAGCTCTATATTATAGTAATTCTTATAATATTACGGATATTTAACTTTTGTAAATTACCGACCTTAAAATTCTTGCCTTTTATCTCCTATTAACACCACTAGATTTTAATTTCTTACAATTCTAGTTCTAGTGTATACTACTAAACCTATATATTAGTTCGGTTTGTAATATCGCAAATATTAATATGCTATATCGCATACCCAGGGCATACTATATATGCAATAGTCGCAATATCGCCTCCTTATATCCTTGTCTCCTACCTCTTAGCAGAACCACCCGAGTTTTAGTTCCTGCGACCCCTAGCTTTAAGGCATATACTAGACCTACGCGTTAGTACCATTTACAATATTATAAATATTAGCGTGCTATATTGTATACCTAAGGTATACTATATATGCAATAGTTGTAATATTGCCTCCTTATAACTTTAGTTTCTACCTTTTAGTAGTACTACCTAAGTTCTAGTTCCCCCAATCTTTAACCTAGGGTATACTACTAGACTATTACATTAACATATTTTACAATATTATAAATATTAATATACTACGTCGCATACTTAAGGCATTTTATATCTATAATAATTATAAGCTTAACTTATTACCTTCTTATATCCTAGCTGCACCTAGCACTAACAGGTTTTACTTCCCTAGAATCCCAGATCTAGGGCACACTTATAGCTTTATGTAACTATAAAATTCCGTAATATTATAGTTATTTAAGTATTGCGCCGTATACCTAAGGAATAGAATATATGCATTATCTATAATATCCAAATCCTCTACCTAAGCTTTTAATCTATATTTTCTATACAATAATTATATTTTCCTAGAATCCCAGTTATAAGACACCTCTACCCTTAGGCAATTATACGTTTTCGCAATATTGCCAATATCTAGGGTTAGTGCACTTTTACTTTTACTTTTATACTTATTTATAAAATTAATTTACCTTACTGTCGCAATTCTAGCTTCTAGTCGTTTACTTCTGTAATATTTAACCCTTAACCTTCTCTTTTCTCTATTATATTTCCTACTATATTATAAGTAACTTATAAAATGTTTTACTAACGGCGGTCTTCGCATTATATCCTTTCTTATATTTAAGTTTAGTAAGTTATATATCTTAGTCTATTAGTGCTATACTAGTCTACCTATTTACTAATCGCGCTAATTAATTATTCTAGAATCCGTATTTTAACCCACTATTAGGGTTCTTCCCTCTATATAAATACCGTCTAGGACGCTGAGACCGCTATCTAATTATCCTATAAGATAAACCCTAAAAGATTAGAACTTAAAGCGGTAATATTATAAAGAAGCTAGGACTAAGTTGGGAATATACTTAGCACTTATAATTATATTCGCGCTAAAGAATACGTTAAGTATAAAATATATAGCAATATAGAAGCGTTGGCGTTTAATATAATTACCGCCTTTAAGCAGTATCCTATTTAGCTATTTATAAAGAGGAGCTGCTTAGCACTATTATAGAGCGAAAATTAAAACGGTAGGAGGAGTAAGACTAGAATTAGTAAGCTAAAAGAGGGTAACACTATTTATAGGTGATAGGAATAATTCTGACCTAGTGTCTTCTCGCTAGTTTAAAATACTAGAGCTTGCGGAGAAGCATCGCTATAGTAAATTAAAAGCACCTCCGGCCAACGCCCTAGTAGGATCTTGCCGCACTTTATTAAAAGTAAAGTAGCTCTATAGGCTTGCTCCACAATAATATATACTAGTACTGCTTATATTATTACCGGTCTTATCTCCAATCTATTATAAGGTAGAAGCCTTATAAGTCCGCCTACTAGATACTAATCAGCCTATACTAGGACGAGCTTATATTAATAGCTATCGCACCTAGTAGTAAGATTTAGCCTATAGGCTTTAACACTAAGCGCCCTTATAATAACTATAGTCCCTACCTAATATAGGAAAAAGCTGGCTATTATAACTAGCGACGCTATAAACTCTAGCTTATANATNCTAAAGCTAGAAGTCNAACTTCTANATAAGTACTTTATATTNTAGGTATTANAGCTTTTATAGNATATTACTAATATTTAAATCTAGTTATATCCTTATTAAATATATAGGTCACAGCTGGCCTATTTCCAACCCTAGATAGCATAACTTCTACGCCAATAACGCCTTAAACCGGTGTTTAGAAACTAGTCCCTACTAAAATATCTGCTAGTTCTAGTAATAATACAACCCTAACTAACCCGCTATTAATCCCCACCTATATTTCTAAAAATAGCGATTAGTCTATAGCTAGTATTACTAAAATTACTACTATTAGCGAAAATAATACTGTAATAGGCGGAATATCTAAAAAGGGTAATACTAATGCTTATAGAAGTCAGCCATCTCTACCGCTAGCGTTAGTAGATACCCCCGAGCTATATAGGATTAAGAAGATAGTATAATTAAAAAATAATCTAATAACTCTAGACAACGCTATAGACGTAGAGTTTACTAATAGCAGTAATAATAAAGATAATAGCGCTCCCCTCCTTAGTAAAGATAATAGCGCTAAAAACGACTTTGTAGATTATAAGAATAAAGGGAATATTAGTAATCCTAATGCCACGTTTTTTAAATACATATACGTATATATATCTCTAATATATCTAATATAGACGCTCTCTAAATTTAAAACTAATATTTATTTAATTAAAATTCTGGCTTTAGCTAAGCAATAAGGAAAGAATATAAGTATATTAACGAAAATCTATAGTCGGAGGTATATAAATGCCTCCGTCTTAGTCCTAATACTAACCTTAATATAGATAGCCTTTTATTACCACTATAGCCGGTTATAAAATCCTTTAGGGAGAAAAAATGTTAACTAATTACCGCCTATTATTAGATTATATTTAAAGAAGACAACGTTAATAGCGGTATACGCGCTAACTAGATAGAATTAGGCAAGACGGTAATTATAATTCTTGCCTATATACTAAACTAATTAATTATTTTTAATAAATAGGCCGTTTAAGATTCTTAAGTAAAAAAATATAGATTATATCTTACTTATTCCAGAGGGAAAGCTAAAAGCGCGTAATACTCCTTATAGGATAGATTATAAAGGTGGTATACCTATATTAATAAGAATCCATATTTTAAATTTAAAGAGTTAATAGCCTAACGCTTCTTATAGCACTACCTAGACGTTTATTAGCCTGGGTAAACGATATAAAAGTAGGGCTTAGTTATTAATATATTAAGGATATACACAAATCCATAGATATAAATAGTAGAAGGGATATTTAGTTTCAGCTAATCTATAACAATTATAATAAAATGCACTATAAGTTCCTCTCTAATATTCTTAAGTACCATAAAAGCAATATTATTTTTAATATAGATACCCCCGACGTTAAATATTATACCCCACTTATCAGCTTATCTAGATTTTATTATTACCACAATATTAAAGTATTTAAAAAAATCTCTTAAGTCCCCTAGATATAAAAATAACACAGACTATAAAGCCTAAAATGCCCTATTATATAGCACCATATACATCTTATCTAATTTCATTAAGAAGCGCTTAACCTAGAGCTAGTAGTTAATCGGCAGGTCTATAAAAATTAGCTAACTAGATAATGCCCTTATCTGGTAATATTCTAGTACTTTAAAAGGCGCTATTTCTAGTGATCTTGGCGCCTTTCTAGGAACTTTATTAATAAGGTAAGGTAACAAATAGGAGAGTAAGCCTGGTTATAATCTGCCACTCGGTCCTAATGTCTATATGCTATAGGGAAGTGTTAATAGGATAGTTAGGACAAAAGTAAAGCTAACTAAAGGTGCTAAGAAGAAAATATAAGAGATTATAAACGGCTTCTATAGTGTTATCCCCTAGTTTATTATTAGATGTTTAATAAAGATAAAGTAGTTTATTAAGGAACTACTTATTTAGATTAAAACGACGTAAACTAATTAGAACTCCCATACTACCTATAATCCCTCTACTGTAAAGCAGATAAATAAGGCCACTTATAACCTTAAAGCGGAGTTTAAGCCATTATATAGTAAGAAATTAGTCGGCTAAATATATAAAGTATTAAAACCATAATACGAAACTATAGAATAATATTAGCTTAGTATAGCATTATAGAAAGCCTTTATATCTATGCTAGTTTTCCAGAATAGTATAATTAAAAGGATAAGGGTTAAGGTTTTAATATGCCTATTACACCCGTATACTTATTAAGACAAGAATAAATAAAATTATACCCTTAGCCGTTGTAAGAATCTTAACAATTTAATCCTTTATAGCGAGTTAGACTCTTCTATGCAGATAAGCCTAAGTATAGATACCTTAAAGACTATTCTTACTAAACTTTGGCCTACTCGCAAATATAATCTATAGAAGTTAATTATATTCACCGCATTCCCTATATTCGCATTTATAATACGCCTAGTATATTATATTTGTAATAAGCGCAATATTCTTATACCCTACTTATTATTTAATCTCTTAGATATAAATATAGCGAGAATACCTACCGTCTTATAACTAGCTAGATCTAGGTTAAGAGGGATAAAGTTATTATTAATGACTTTAACACTAAGGCCTACTAAGGCCTCTTACTTCTACCGGCTAGAATCCGCATAGTAACTCTTAGCAAGTTTCGTTCTACTAGTATAAAATCAGTAACTTAGAGCTTATTTTTAGTGTTATAAATCTAGACTTTAGAGCCGTAGATTAATCAATTAGCGTAGAGCCGTTATATTATAGTAAAGCTATATCTAGGCAATCTACATCGTAATCCTTAGCATAGTGTTATATATAAAAATATTTAATTATAAGAATTAGGAAGGGGTTATATTTTAATTAAATTTATAAAATTACAACTAAAAGTCCTCGCGGCGTAGTGGTACAGTAAGTAATATAATTGCTGCGATTTGGAGCTAGCCTAATAAGATTAAAAACAGTTATCTCTAATATATATATATATATATATATACCAAAAAGCGTAACTTATAAAATTGGGCCTTAAGACTACCAAAACCCGCGTATTAGCACTTCTTGCAATATTACAAATATTAACATACTGCGTCGTATGCTATATATGCAATATCTAAAATCTTGCCTACCGCCGGAGTTATGGTTTTTACGACCCTATATATACCTCCAAACCCATATAATAGTGTTTTTATTAAGTTTATTTTATTTCCAATAGCTTATCGCACTACTTACGCGACTTTAATTATTTCCACGTTATGCGCCGCCTACTTAAGATCCTCTAAATAGCTAAGATAGCAAATGCATAGAGTAAAAGCCCTATCCTATCTCAATTTTAGGTATTTACCGTTATAATCGCCTTAAAAGCTCCTTATTAACCCCTATTAGATTTTTATTAAACCGCTATTCTACAGCTTACCCTTCGGCTTCTTAATCGCTCGGCTAGCCTCTCTATAATAATCGTTAGCTATTAAACCGGTATAGTTGCTGACGTTACTTACGACTTTAAAGAGCTGTTTATATTTATTATTTAGACGAATAAAGTTTTCTAGATACTATTAAGTCTTTAGTTTATAGCGTCTAGTTTAACTATTTTAGACTCTTTTAAGTCCTTAAACTCGGTATTAAGCTAGTTATACTTATATTTTAGCGTAACTAGTTCTAGTAGCACTTTCTTAATCTATTTAATTTCTGCTTTTAACTTATCGCGCTCCTTTATAAGACGGTCCTACTTTATTACTTAGGCGTCCCGGATTAGATTAATAATAGATATATTTTAAGCCTTCTTAGCTTTTTAAAGTTCCTTAATATTAGTCTTTAAACTCTTAATATTCTGGCGATTAGTAGCTAACGTAGTTTATAAAGTATCTTACTCCTCCTTTATACAACTAATTATCTAACTTATAACATTAAAAAGGTCCCCCTTTTGTAGTTTTTTAATTTCCGTGACAGCTATCTCCGCAGCGCTGTTTTTATTTAACTTAGTTCTCTCTAGACTATATATAGCGGCATTTCTAGCGGCTGGCAGGACAGAATGGGTTAGCGAAGGCTTCTTAAGAGGTAGCTAAACTGTCTTTATAGCTTTAGCTACCTTACCATTCTTCTCTTGCTTAATTAGAAACCCTCTAATCTCCTTCTAGCAACTATCCGCCGCCTTCTTCTTTTGTAGCTTTAGAGCTGGCTTTATAGTTTTATCTTCGTTCTTTAGTAACGCCTTTTTAATATAGGGACGCTTAGTGCGCTTAGCTAGGGTAGCTATATGCTTAGGTTTTTTATTTATCTATAATAACTAATTAGCGTGAGATATCTATAACTCCTTACTAGCATATATACTATTACCACGTTTACTTAAAATAGGTTAAGGGCTAGTGTAGTTAAGGTAAGAGGAAATTTATTCTAATATAGAGAGTAGGTAATAGATAGATAGATAGATGGATAGATATATAATTTATAATATTATGAATATCTACACACTAATTCGCATACTTAGGGCATGCCATATATATAATAGTCGCAATATTGCCTCTTTATAACCTCGGTTCCTGCCTCTTAGCAGCACCACCTAGCTCTAGGGCATAGCACTAGACCTATACGTTAGTACGGTTTGTAATATCGCAAATATTAGTATACTATATCGTATACCCAAGGCATGCTATATATATAATAGTCGCAATATTACCTCCTTATAACCTTAGTTTCTACCTCTTAGTAGCACTACCTAAGTTCTAGTTCCCCTAATTCCTGACCTAGAGTATACTACTAAACTATTATATTAATATATTTTGTAATATTGCAAATATTAACATACTATGTTGTATACTTAAGGCATCTTATATCTGTAATAATTATAAGCTTAACTTATTACCTTCTTGCATCCTAGCTATACCTAGCACTAACAGGTTTTACTTCCCTAGAATCCCTAATCTAGGGTATATTACTAAATTATTTTTATTTAATCTATTATACCTAGCTTAATATTGCCAATATTACGCGCAATAACCATTAATTTTATTTTAGTTTAATTTTTAAATTAATTTACCTTACCAATGCAATCTTAGTTATTGGTTATTTACCTATATAGTTAGCAGACCTTTTCTACCTTATATCTTCTATTATAAGTCCACCGTCTTACCTTTTTTATCCTAGTATAGACATCTTCTTACGCCAGATATTATTAAGAGGAGGCTCTTTATAATAACTTCTTAGGAAAGTAAGCTTAGTAAGTTAAACTATATAGGCTATTAAAGCTAAGCTAGTCTATCCTTTTGCTATTTATACTAACCCGCTATTATAGGTCCTAAATTACAGCCCGTTATTAATAATAAACCCTTATACCTACATCCCGTTTAGTACGCCTTAGCTACTATCTAGTCATTAGACGCAATAGTCCGTTAAGGTTTAGCAATTAACGCGCTTAGGCTGCTTGCGGCTAAGGCCTAACTTTAAAAGATACTTAAGGAATATAGATATTTTAAGGCCGAATAATACCGCTAGACTAAGATCTGTAGTAATGTAAAAGTAATTACACTTACTAAGATTAACGCCTTTAAGTAGTGTCCCAGTTAAACGTTTACGGGGAGGAGCTACTTAGCACTTATTATAAGGATAAAGTTAAATAAATTAAGAGTAAAATTAGAACCACTAAGTTAAAAGAGGCTAACTCTATTAATAGACGTAGAAGATAACTCTGACTTAATTCCTCTATACTTAAATAAAATCCGGAAAGGTTATAAGAGGTATTATTAAGTAAAACCGAAAATACCTAAAGCTAACCCTTATACCGGGATCTTACCACACTATATTAAGAGTAAAGTGACCCTATTAGCGTGTACTATATATATATCTTACAGTTCTAATACTGCCGTTATTTAGTTTCGTCTCTAAGCTATTATAAAAGATAAATTTTATAGGTCTACTAATTGGACGCTAGATAGTTTATCTTGGAATAAGCTTATATTAAAAGCCACTATATCTAGTAGCGCGTTTTATCCTATTAACTTTAATACTAAGTGTTTATAGGATAGCTTCGGCCCCATTAGGAATAAAGAAGAGTTAACTACTATAATTAGCGATGCTATAAACTCTAGCTTATAGATGCTAAAGCTAGAGGTCCAACCTCTATGTAAGTGCTTTATATTATAAGTATTGCGGCTCTTATAGTATATTACTAATATTAAAATCCAGCTATATCCCAATTAGATAGATGGACTATATTAGACCTATTTCTAAACCTAGACAGCGTAACTTCCATATTAATAACGCCTTAGACTAATATTTAGAAACTAACTATTACTAAAAAATCCGCTAGTTCTAGTAATAACGCCACCCTAACTAACTCGCCATTAATCTATACCAGTATTCCCAATAATAGTAACTATCTTGCACCTAGTATTGCTAAGACTACTACCGTTAGTAGAAAGGATACTATAATAGGCAGAACCTCTAAAAAGGGCGATGCGGATACTTCTAATAGTTAACTACCTCTATTACTAGCGTTAGCGGATACTATAAAACACTATAAAATTGAGAAGATTATATAGGTTAAAAAAAACGGAATAAATATAATAAACGTAATAGAGGTGTTGTCTAATAATAGTAGTAATAATAAAGGTAATAATAATCCCCTCCTTAATGCAGGTAATAAGGCTAAAAATAACTTTAAGGACTATGCGGATAATAAGGAAGGGAATAATCTTAATACTATATTCTTTAGACATATATATATATATATATCTCCAATATATCTAATATGGATATTCCCTTAATAGAAAACTAATTTTTTTTAGTTTAAATTCTGGTTTTAATTAGGTAATAAAGAAGGAATATAAATATATTAATGAAACTCTATAATTAGAGGCATGTAAATGCCTCTATTTTAATCCTAACGCCAACCTTAATATAGATAGCCTTTTATTACCGCTATAGCTAGTTACAAAATCCTTTAGAGCGAAAAAATATTAACTAATTACCGCCTATTACCAAACTATAAATAAAAAATATAATATTAATAGCGGAGTGTGCGCGGACTAAATAGGCTTAGGTAAGACGGTTACTATAATTCTTATCCATCTATTAAATAGATTAATTATCATTAATTAATAGGCTATTTAGGATTCCTAAGTAAAAAAAGATAGATTATATCTTACTTATTCTACTAGAGAAGCCAAAAATACGTAATGCCCCTTATAGGGTAGCCTACTAATTTAGTGTATATATATTAACGAGAATCCGTACTCTATATTTAAAAGACTTAATAGCCTAATGCTCGTAATAGCACTACCTAAAGCTCTATTAGCATGGAAAAAGAATATTAAGTTAGTGCTTAGCGAAAATTACTTAGCTATAATACGCGAGAATATAGGCAAGAATAAGGGCACCGCGGATATTTAGTTTTGAATTATATATGGCGACTACGCGGGAACGGCCTAGGAGTGCTAGAAAAATAACCCTAAATTCCTTTTTAGCTATAAGGAGCCTAATTCGGATAACCCAAACGATATATTATATAATCCTCCCACTAACTCATCCCGCTTCATTGTCGCTATAACTATTAGATATTAGAAATAACAATTCCTATACTCTTTAGGCGAGTTTCTGCCTAGAATACGCTATCGATTAAACGCAGTAGTATAGCTCTATGTGTTTCTTAATAAGTTTTATACCACTAAAAACAGCCAAACTTAGTTATAGACTATAACCAGAGAGCTCGCGATTTAGGCTTTACCAAATAATATCTATCTCTAGGGATATTCGGGCACCCT
The DNA here is from genome assembly GCF_001692895.1 of Cenococcum geophilum 1.58. Lineage (NCBI taxonomy): Eukaryota > Fungi > Ascomycota > Dothideomycetes > Gloniales > Gloniaceae > Cenococcum > Cenococcum geophilum. Next base: position 522,889 of record NW_027137569.1, read on the forward strand.
AGTAGGCACTAGCCCTAATAATCTCGCTGCATTTCTATAAACCTTAGCAATAGGGTAGGAGGAAGAATAGGTAGAAAAGCCTAATTATAAACTGTTACTTGGTCCTAATATCTATATACTATAGGTAAAAATAAATAAGATAGTTTAAATAAAAGCTAAGCTATTAAAGGAGGCTAAGAAAGAAATGGGGGCTATTATTAACGGTTTTTGTAACGTTGTTTTGCAATTTATAATTAGGCGCTCTATAAATATATAATAGTTTAACAATAAACCATTAATTAAAATTAACATACGAAGAGTAGACTGGAATATTCGCGTTAAGTATATACCTAAGGTCTTAAAGTGATTAAATAGGGCTATAAATAAACTAAAGAAAGAGATCGATGCAGCATATAAGAAGAAATTAGTTAAGTAGAAGCGGAAAGGATTAAACGCTAATTAAAAACCTATAAAACCACACTAGTCCAGCTCTATATTTGCCTATAAGCTTTAAATCTTTATAAACTTCCTAAAGCTATAACTCTGGAAAAATAAGGGCAAAGACTTTAATGTGCCTTTCACTAGCTTATTTTTAGAAGGTAATAAAAAAAAGGGCTATACGCTCGACTATTATAAGAACCCTAATTAGTCTATATTTAAGTAAGAACTGCCTTCTATTATAGCTTTAAGTCCAAAAATAAATACCTTAAAGATAGTTCTTACTTAGCTAGGGACTAACTGCAAAGGTTATCCTAAGAAGTTAGTCATCTTTACAGCATTCCCAGTAGCCGCCTTTATTATTCATCTAGTACGTCTTATCTATTCTTAAAGCAATATTTTTATATTCTAACGCTAGATTAGTATCTTCTTAATAGGTACAGACTAGGTAGCTGCGAGTTAGTTAGCGGTAGGCTTAAGATAGAAGAAAGGGAGACAATTGTTAAAGAATTCGAAAACAACCCCACTCTAAGATTCCTTATATTAACTACCGGCCTAATATCCGAAGTATACACTCTAATTAAAGTAAGTAAAGTGTTTATATTTAAGCCACAGCCGCTACCTATAGTTAAAGCTTAGGCATTTAGACGTGCCTATAAAATTAAACAGCTAGAAGATAAAGTTATAGATATTAGGGCCGTATCTAGTAAGGTTAATATAAAGGTATATATTTAGCAGCAGGCTAAAAAACATAAGATCTTTATACTAGGCGCTTTCTCTAAAGCGCTAAAGTATTATATTAAAAAGAAGCGCCTTTCTAGTGCTTCGCTACTTAAGATTACTTAATATATATTAAAACCAGGTTCTACTAATAAGGTTATATAATAAGGTATAGACGGTTTCTTCTATATACTTAACTGGCTTAATTAATACCACTAGCTAAGCAGGCACTGCCTCTATAGTATACTAATTATAATATATTTTATAATACCTAGCTCTAAGTATATATAATAAAGATATTACAGTTATTACATATATATAAATATTATAAGAGAGGTAATAAATATAATATTTGCTAATATAATATATTACAAATATTATAAATAATCGGTAGATATACCTATTTAGGTTTAGCCGCTATATAACTCCTTTTCCTTTACGCTAACCCCTACTTAATTATAATAACCACTATAAACTACCCAACGACAATTAACAGCACTATACTGGGCATTTACGCGCAAATAGAACAACAATCCAAACCTATATTGCTTTCTTTAGTATACAAGGCCCACGCGATAAAGAACTAGTTAGTAAAGTTTATCTACCTAAACCTAAAAATTAATAAAATATTATATAGCGATATTTATTCTATTATAGAACAGGGACTTACAGATATTTAAATGCTTAGTTTATAACTAAATAAGGTTAGGAACCGGTTAAGACTTAATTAGGTATTTCGCAGTATAATTAAAACATTTCCTACTGTTTTTACAGGCATACTAGAACCTTAGCAGAGTAGGTATCTATCCGCAATTACCTAAAAATACAACAATAATTAAAAGCGTTAAGTATTAGATAAAGTAATAACCCTAGTATAAAACAAGTCCGTTACGCATCGTCTTAAATTAACTAATACACGCCAACTAAGCAAAGAAGACCTAGAGTTAGTTACTCGGAACAGCCTTATATTCAGGACGGTATAAACTAAAGTAGTTTATAAAGGAGATAGCCGGGAAATACTATGTAATTACAGATACTTTACAGCTGGTAGTATACCAGATAATAAAATTACGTCAACCAATCTAGACTTTAGTCTATTTACTAGCGTACTCTTAGAAGATATTAGCTTTAATCCCATAAAATATAGAATTTTCTATTATAATAGCCGAGGAAGAAAGATAAAAGTTCTTACTAAACGAACCTAAAGGGCTGCTATAGATAAAATATATACTAAAGGACTTAATCGTTTTTATTTTATAGTAAAATATAAAGACTAAGGTAAAATAGATTATATAAACAATTTTAGTAATATTAGAAATATTCTAACGTATTTAAATAGGTACACTATACCCGGCTACTGCACCTATATATATAAAAACTATTATACCATAAGCTATTATAAGTAACTTATTATTAACGCTACCTAAAACACAACTGGAGTTAGAGAGGAATTGTTCTAGGCCTAAGGGTTTAAGGGCATCTATACAGGAAATTAGTAGTATACTTAGACCAACGGTTTCTATATATAAAGTAGAATTAGTAAGTAATAAATTAAAGCAGAAACAGGAGACCTCTATTTAGCCTAAGAAAAAAAAACCAAGGGCCTAATATTATATTTGTATTATACTAACCATCTCGCATACTATGCTATATTTTATATACCTAATATTTCTAATATAGTGTCGATATATACACGGTTGTATATATTATGCTAGCTTAGCTAGATATACTAGATAGCTTAACCTAAGTAAGTAGGGCTTAAAATTAAAAAGCCCCTTCGCAATTTTTACTTTTCTCCTCTCTCTTATTAACAATCTATATTAGTACTCTTTCTATAGGCCATTAAATATATCTTTAACACTAATATATTAAACTAATACTATTCTCTACTATAGCTAAATTATCTAATATATAGGTTATTGCAGCGTCTAGCAGCTAGGTGCGACTTATATCCGCTTTATAGTAGTAGTATATAGCTAATAAGGTAGAGCCTACAGTCTTAGCAAGACTCGCGCATGTCTAAGGACGAATCCGATAGTAATAAGATTCCACTACACCCCTATCGCCCTCAAGACACTCGTCGCCGTAGGACTAATATAACTCAACATAAGCTTAAATCTGCCACCTATTCCAAGTCATTAGTTTATAAAATAGTAAGGCCTGCACACCTAGCATATAGATTAACCATTTACCTGCGTATATAGGGTTATCGTAACATATTACCTAATAAACGCCATTATTAACTAAGCACTACTAAGGACGGAAGTACTAACGGTATAAAATAATTGAGATACGAACCAGAACTACTCTAGTAGGGGGTATAACGGCGGGCCGAGTTTAATTCTATACCCGCACACGCACCTATACTAGCCTACGCTAGGCTGCTTATATAGGCTATAGTTATAATAGGCCACTTTAATCCTTCCTATAGACTCTCTCTATGGCCAGAAAGACAGAAGTTAGGCGTTAATGTACTAATTATTAATACTTGGCAAAAGGCTGGTTTAAATAATCGGGGGCGTATATTTAATAATGTTCGGCCTCTACCTAAACTAAAAGAAGCTTATAGGGCAAGTCTCTAAAATCTATACCTCCTACTAGTAATATTTAAAGTACTGCTAATATAGTATATGTCGCAAAACTATAGTTATTTAACTGTATCGGCGACTTTAGATTATATATTCTAAGTAATGTTTATATAGTCGTATATACACATTATCTGTTCCTTAATACACTAAATACCTAAGCTCTAGTTTTTTAACTACTTAAAGATAATATATTTATATACGCATATCTAAAGCTTATAAGCCCTACTATATACTCCTAAAGTTTACCTACTAATAACGGAAGGGGAAACAACGATTCGCAGCACCTATAATCATTAAGTGTATTACTTAATACTTTTTTAACCCGAACTTAAAAGGCCTAGCTTTACACCCCTAGACATCTAAGTATTTTTACCCACTTTTAGCTTATACTATTATACTAATTACTACTTATATTTAATATATACTTACCAAATATAAAGAGGGAGGTCTGTAGTAAATAGTTAAAGTAAATATAATAGAAGAACTAAACGGTACAAGTAATACTCTAATCTACCTATATATTATAAGATATTAATTTATAAAGCAATATACTATTAAATTTAGAAGATATAGGACGCGTAAGCTTCTAATAGAAAAGTTAAACTACTATAGGTAATAGCTAGTCTTATTTAGAAGCAGATATATAAAACTAGTAACCTAGTTAAAAATACGCATATAGTATATAATCTATATATAGACAACACTAATAATCTAGATAAGCTTAAGCTATATACAACCTAGTATAAGTTTAAGTTCTTAGTAATAGATGGCTTTCCTATCTCTAGTAATAATAACTTAGGGCCTATTAGTTTTTCCTCTTTTGCTTATATAGATAAGGTAACGCCAGTAAAAAGTAAAAATTTGGTTTTAGATTAAAGAGTAAGTAAAAGCACATTTCTAATTATTACATTAATAACTTAACTAGGGCACTTTACGCTTAACCCTAATCTCTTCGCCGCTAATAACTATAAACAGCCCGCCTATCCAAAACTATAAGGCTTCTTGCTTTAGGGTTACTTAGCACTATAACTTAGATAATAAACCGTATATACTTAATATACTGTATATAATAATACTAAATAAACTATAAAACTTACTAGGTATTAAAGAAGAAAATTTTCTTTAGTATACTTTTAGAACGAGGGAAAAGCTACTAGATAATAGTAGATTTAATATATTTTTAGAGTCTATATAGTAAAAGAAAAATAGCAATGTTAAAATAAGGCTAGAATTGCCTAAAAATAATAACCTAAATACGTAGTTACTTCCTCTAAGGTATATAGATAATATTTCACTTTCTAAAATATTATAATTATTACGGTTATAAAAAATATTGCAATTATTGCAGTTATAGAAAATATTGCGACTATTATAGTCGTGGGAAATATTATAACTATTATAGTCGTAGGAAATATTATAACTATTGCAGTTATAAGAAATATTGCGACTATTGTAGCTATAGGAAATATTGCGACTAGTATAATCGCGGGAAACATTATAAATATTACAACTATTGCAGTTGTAGAAAATATTACACTTATTATAGTCGTGGGAAATATTGCAACTATTGCAGTTGTAGGAAATATTGCGACTATTGTAGTCGTAGGAAATATTGCGACCATTGCAGTTGCGGGAAATATTGTGACCATTGCAGTCGCGGGAAATATTATGAATATTGCAGTTGTAGGAAATATTATGAATATTGCAGTCGTGGGAAATATTATAACTATTGCAGTCGTGGGAAATATTACAACTATTACAGTCATAGGAAATATTGCGACTATTACAGTCGCGGGAAATATTATAAATATTATAGTTATAGGAAATATTACAATTATTGCAGTCGTAGGAAATATTGCGACTATTGCAGTCGCGGGAAATATTATAAATATTGCAGTTGTGGGAAATATTGCAACTATTACAGTTATAGGAAATATTATAATTTTAAGATATAAGGTTGCTAAAGTGGCCCTAGGCTAGTATAAAGAAGTGTACATGAGCAGATCAGCGGATCCAGCTAAAATGACCCCAGGCCAGCCCCGGGCTAGCCCCTAGCTAGCCCCAACTACTCTCCCGTTTTCCTGACGTAGTTAATTATTTTATCTCATAAATTAGACGCTTTGTAGTAGAATTTGGTTACGGGGCAGGGAAAGTACGTGCATTCGGCTCCCTATTACCCTTAAATTCTTCCTTAAGCGTCCAAGAGCTTATGGGAGTCGTTTTAGTACAAACTAAGTATTTTAAAAATTAAAAATTGTATATTTTTACGAGCTATACCTTAACCATAGGAGTTATTATATATTTTATTAACATATTAGATTTTTAAGGTAATTATATCTTTATAAATATATACTATATATTAGTGAGTAGATTTATAATAATATTATATAATAAAGCTTTAGCTTTATAACCTATTAAATTAACGGGTTGTAAATCTAGGTGTATAATTATAGCACCTGTTGTACCAAACGCGTGCTTACGCGTTTAGTACACCAGGTACGCGTTCACGCGTTCAGTGCACTAACCACTCGCTTATGCGTCTGGTGCACTTATAAAGCACTAACTAATTAGGGGGGAGGTGTATTAGTATATAGACCACGTAGTCTGCTTTATATAATTAACAGTCACCATCTAAACAAGTATACGATACTATATATATTTCATGCCCGTGGATACGATTTACTTATGCTATTAAGTTAGTACGAATACTAATTAGTAAGCGCGCATAGATTAGTAATTACTTAATACCTCCCCCTAAGCAATACACATAATAGCAACCACCCGTTTAAACTCCTAGTACGACCTACTAGAAGGTTAGAAGTTAGGGATTATAGACTTATCTTTAACTCTATATACTTATTTAAGTCTTAATATAGTTTATTAGAAGTTATAGACGCGAATATAGACCTATACGGAACCCCTATCCTTAACCCCCTTAAATCTTAAACCTCTTCGGACCTTTTACGAAAACCCTTTACCCTCTTATAAACTATTACGGACCTATTAATTAATTTTACAGACCGTTATAAGACCTTCCCCACCCGTTATAAGCTGCTACTACCCGCTATGTATTATACTATACTATAGTATGGTAAATATTAGTAAGTAAGTCAGCGAAGGTTAAAAGAAGTAGAGATAAGGAGTTAACGTTACGTCTATAAACGACGTTAACAACTATATTAGTTTTAAAATCCTTAAATATAAACACTTTAAGCTTATAAATAACGACCTATAGGAGTAATACTAGGAAGACTTTACGGACTTTATAGAAGCTATTCTTAAGGCCTATAACCTTATTACTATTTATAAACTATAAACCCTTTTACGTAACTAAGGTATATAGGTTAAAAGGAATAAACGAGTTACTATTATATAGTCCTTATATAACATAATACACAAAAAGGACTAAATAGAATAGACTAAAGAGGAAATCCTAGACCAGTTCTAAGAAATTAAGGAACTCTTTACTTCTTCTAAACTTAATATAATTGCTAGCCTTATACCTAACCCACTTAACTAAATTCGTCCTATAAACCTAAGCGGCTTTAAACTTAACCTTATTAGCTAAAATATACCCTACTCTTAAGTTACGGATTATAATATCCCTATAAACCAAAATACGGACTAAATTACCCCTACTATTTAAGTTACAGATCTGTAAGCTATATATCCGCAAGCTATAAATCTATAAGTTATAGATCTGCAACCTATCTAAGTAAAGACCTACGGTAAGGAGCTAGTTAACTTAGCTAAGCTCTATACCGATAAATCTAAGTACAGCGGTAAAAATAATAATTTTAACTTTAAACTAACTATCTTTATAGACCTCTGCCAGAAGGCTAATATTCCTAAATAAGAGTTTAGCTAAGCCTACTCTACTATACTACGCAGCCTAGCACTTAATTACTACTATACTAATCTTAAAAGTAACCCCCTTAGTATCCCCTTTAATAAGCTATATAAAGCTACCCATAACTACTTTAAAGGACCAGAATATAGGCGTAATATCCTTACCTAATAGAATGCAACTAAGCTATAGACCGTAATTAACAAGAATACCAAAAAATTAACTATAAAGTATCTATAAATCCTTATTAAAGACCTTTGGCACTTATAGCACGGCCTTAACGCCAAGCTTTAAACAGACGACTTCCTATATAATAAACTTATTACAGCTTACTAGGAGGTAAAGCCCTATAAATACGCCTATTATAAGCCTATAGACACCTTAGCTGGCCTTATTAATAACCTATATTCCTCTATTATAACGTATAAAGTCTTAAACCCACTAGGCAGCACTTAAGCCTTTACTATAGATATTTAATATCTATAGATAAACTTAGACGTCTACTTTACGGACCACTATTACCGCTAGTAACACCTATACCAACTAAGTCCTACCTATAACCCCTATAGCAACTCCCGTATAAAAGTATACCCCTATAAACAAATAAGCTAGAAATGCTTTATGTGTGGTAAGGAAGAATATTAGTCTATAAGGCATACCTAGGAAGAACGTAACAGGTCTAAAAAGAGATTTAATAAATAGATTAGCCAGTTTATCTTAGAATATAAAAAAGAGGAAAAAAAGGAGCCCCCTAATAAGTTAATAGAAGCCCTTATAATTAACTTTAACCTAAATAACTAGAAATAGGAGACCCTAGAGATATTCCTAACTACTTTTAGACCTTTTATAGATAGCTAAGCCTTTAATATTATAACCGTATTAGCCGACCGTTCCTTTATATACTTAGTTACGCCTAAAAACTATTCTATAAGTACCCCTATTATAGACGTTATAGATTATAAACAGGACCTATTTGCATATATTACTATAGAACACTATACCCCTAAGGAATTCTACGGTGTTATAATTAATATAGGCGCCTCTAAGAAGTCTACTATAGGCTATAGATAATACCTTACATATAGGACTACCGTAAATAATAATACGGATATTAATATTACGTAAACTGGGGCCGTAAACGTCTAATTTAGCATTAGCTTAACTATATTAATTAGATTAGTTGTAGTTAAGACCCTAATTAGCCTAGTTAACTTCCATATAGTAAAAGCAGACACCCCTTTCTTACTTTACCTTATAGATATAGATAGGTTATAGGTTTACTATAATAATATTATAAACACCTTAATCGGCCCCATAACTGCCCTAGGAAGTAAGTATATTACCCTACTAATTACACAATAATTTAGACACCCGTTCCTTATATGGGGAGAGACTTTACAAACCTATATTTAGGAATCTTTTAACTATAACCCGTGCTACCTTACTAGTATAGAGATCCACTATCTATACCGCCGTTTCGGCTACCTATTAGCCGAAAAGCTATATAGAGTCCTTAAACGCTCTAGATATAACAACATTAATAGGAAGGCAGTTAATTACCTAACTAAATACTACTCCTTTTGCTAGAAATATAGACGTTCCCTAGGCTAATTTAAGTTCACCCTTTATAAGGACCTTAACTTTAACTACTTAGTATACGTAGATATTATATATATTAACGGCAGCCTAGTATTATATATAATTAATAAGGCAACCCGCTACTAAGCCGCCCATTAGTTATAAAATATATCTATAAAACACACTTAGGATATTTTACGGACCTACTAGATTAACATATACGTTAGACCTCCTAAGTATATTACCTACGACGCCGGTAGAAACTTTATTAGTAAGAAATTCCAATAGTATACTATAGCCATAGCTATATTAACAAAAGCTGTTCTAGTTAAGGCGTATTAGTCTATTAGGCTTATTAAGCGAGCTTACCTAGCTCTATAGAGAGCTTATTAGATTATTATAGACGAGTATAAGGATATCTAAAAGGAACTAGCTTTACAGATAGCTATAAAAGCCATTAATAACACCACTAGCCCTAACGGACTAGTACCTACCCTCTTAGTTTATAGAGCCTACCTAAGAATAAGCAATCTAGGCCCCCTTACTCTATCTATTACAGAACAAGCAGCTATAATATAGAAGGTAATAGCCGAAATAATTAAATTACGGGCTAAACAAACTATTAATAACGCCCTATACTACCATAATAGACCTAATACAACCTTAGTATATAACCTCCCGCTTAACTCTAAAGTCCTTATATAGCGTAAAAGCGGCAGTTAGAATGAACCTTACTATTTACTAGCCGTAGAAAACGAGACGTGCTGCGTATAGCTTCCTAGCGGGCTAACTAGCTTTAGAAGCACGTCCGTAAAACCCTACTTTTAGCCTAAAAACACCTATAACGTTAAGCTAGATAAACTAAAAGCAACCACTAAACTAAATAAACTAGAAACGACTGCTAAATTAGATAAACTAGAGGCACCCTTACCTACCCTAGAGGTCCCCTAGAAACCCACTAAACCTACTAAACCTGCCGTAAAGTGTAGCTAAGGACGCCCCTATAAGAATCCTATAACAGAGAACTACTTAACCTCCGCAGGCATATCCGCAAAATAATCTCCGCCTATAGATATATTAGTTCTAGTATAGGAAACCCCTTTTACAAACTTACGGCGTAAAGAGATTAACAAACTATTTAAAAAGGGTATCTTTATAATTATAATGGAGAGAGACGTTCTACAAGGCGTCCGTATATTTAACTTACGCTTTATTAATAAGATTAAGCACCCTAGTACTAATAAAGCCTTTAAGAAATTAAGGCTTATTATGTAAGCTTATAATAACTAGGGAAAGGACCTAATCCTTACGTAATCACCTATAATTTAATAGGTTAGTTAACAGATTATACTTATACTTATGCCTAGACTACAGTAAACTAAATCTATAGCCCTTTACTTATGGGATATCTTATAAGCCTATATACAGTCTAATACCTACCTAAGTAGAGATATCTTTATATAACTACCCTATAAGCTTAACCTATAACTAGAAATAATTTTATGGGTTATAAAACCTCTTTACGGAGTACTAGAAGCTAGAAACTATTGGTTTAAAATATACCACTAGCACTATATTAGTAAACTTAAAATAGAATAGTTAACTTATAACCCCTACCTCCTATATAGCCTATTAAACAGCCTTAGTATTATTAGACTCTAAATAAACAATACCCTCTTCTTAGCAGACTAGATATTTACGGACGCTAAAGAGACTAAACTATAAAAAGCTAAGTTCCTGGCAAAGCTATAAAAGTAGTTAACTAAGTAGACTCCAATTAAGTTTAATAGAGGCTTAATTATATAAAAGGGTAACTTAATCTAGCTAACTTAGAAACGCTAAGCTTAAAACCTAAAGCTTATTATAGTAAAGCCTACAGACCTTACTAGTTCCTATAAAGAGACCTATAAAACCGTAAATATAAAGGACTAATACGCTGTATAGCGTGTAAGAGGCGCCTATATTACTATAGTCTGCTAACCTAAATCTACCTATAACTTATCCTTTACGGCCTAGGTAGTAAATCTATAAAAAGAAAATATTAAGCAGCTTAATAAGCGCATTTAGTGGCAAATTAATAATATAGTAAGGGAACTTACTTTTATACCACTAGACCTAAGTTTCCTTAGCTTACTAGCATTTATAAACGCCTCCTTTACTAATAATAAAGACCTATTATTATAAATTAGCTTTATAATTATACTTATAGACCGTAATTAGGACGTAAATATACTATACTAGTCTTTAATTAAGTATAAATAAGTAACCTATAGTATACTAGCTTTTAAACTATATATACTAGCTTATAGATTTAATATAGCAGCCGCAATCAAATTAACGGTCTAGAAGATCCTATAACTGGAGCAGTTACCCCTAGTTTTATACACTAATTTAAAGTCCCTTTACAACTACCTAGTTAAACTAGGTATAATATAAGAGAAGAGGCTTATAGTCAACCTAATATACTTACATTAGGCCTATAAACGACGTAAGATTACGGAGGTTAAATAGATTAGTAGTGGAGATAACCTAATAGACGCTATAACTAAGGCAAAGCCGTATTAAGCCTTTAAAACCCTAATTAATATAAATAAGCTTAACCTAAAAGTTATAGAATAGGTAGAACGGGACTAATAGAGTACCTACGGTACGCCTACGGCCTATTAGAAGGCCATACGTCTTATTATACAGCCTATTCTACGGACTATAAGCTATTAGGTAGAAAAACGGTAGAAAGCTATAATATAACGGAGCCTTATAGTTAGGAACTACGGTGGACTCATTAATGGGCTAGGTATATAGGTATTGCAAGTAAGTTAATAACGTAATAATAACTAGTGGGGTAGTTACCTAACAGATTAACTCTAATTATATTCTAAGAATTACTATAAGAAAGGAACTATCTAGGTAGGGACTAAGGGTCCTTAAATACACAACCGTACTCCTATAAAATCCTTCTTATACGTAATATACATATTATATATAAGGTATATAAGTTCCTCTTATTCCTCTTGTTTAATATATAGCACATTATATAACCTTAGTTACTATTTTTTATTATATAGTTTTACGGGTTCCATCCTAGACCGTGCCTATATTAACTAACTAGCTTCTTTTAACTCCTCTCTAAGTAGTTATAACATTATACTAAAAGCGTCCGTAATACCATCTCCCTCCTCTTTATCTTCGTCCTTAAAGATACCTAGTATCTCCAAGTTATTTACTAGAGGTGTAATATCCGTTTAATTAACTTAGTTAATATCGTTACTTATAATATCTAAAGCCTCTTCTTCTTTATATGCGCAACGTCGTGCCCATACTATTACTGCAATATTATTACTTAGTAAAATAATACCATCTCTATATTCTTGCTATATAAAAGAGGGGTTAGTATATATTACGTTAGTAAGTCCTTTATCTTAATAACCCTCTTCTTATTTAGAGTGCACTAAAGTAAACATTTAATTGTTTTATGATATTTGCTCTATTTCTAACGCTAAGTATACGCGTCCTATAACTCTTAATAGTTTCTAAATTCCCTAAGTAATTTATTATAGGGTCTTATGTTTAATCTGCTACTATAAAGCTTAATAGTAACCTAGCGTAGGCCCTTATAGAGCTTAAGTATTCTTAGGATATAGAATAGAAGGCTCTAAACGCCCACATCGTAGTATCTACCCATTTACTTCGTCTTAAGAAAGTTCGCAAGAAGGTTTATTTTAAGGAGTAGAAACTTATAAAGTAAGGTTTATAGGAACTTAGCAATAAAAGAATAGATTCTTTTCTAATAAAGAAGGAAATAACTCTAAGTAGTTTAGTAGTCGCTCTTTCTAGGTCCCCCTTAGGTAACTCGTTTTTTAGCGATTCCTCTTTATTAATATTACCTAACCTTTTTTCTTTTAATACTCCTGTACCTTTCCTATAGCGTTCTTTAGGTTCTTTAGTAGCTCCTAGGTAGTCTTATTATAGCCTATCCACTTTACTTCGTACTATATTTTATTATCTACGTCCTTATAGCTAACAATATTTAAAACTTACTATTTATCTTCTTCTTATCCTCTATACGTGTCTGCTTTATAAACCGGTGGCTTAATATTCCCGTATACTAGCTCTAGCATTATAATATACTATATAGGGTAGATCTTTATCCTAGCTAGTAGGTTTAACTTAAATATAACTAATAAAATTCTTTATATAATTTTAAAAGGTCCTAGTCTAACGTAGTCTAACTTCTTACTTAATTATTAACTTTTAAAATTTTTGTATAGTAGCCACACTTTATCTCCCTCCTTAAAATCTAGTCCCTTAAATCTCTTAGCATTATAGTACTTTTTCATTTTTTACTATACCACCTTAGCTATTTCCGTAAGGTCTGCATAAAGATTTATTAAACTCTTTATCCTTTACTTAGCTATACTACTTATCTTCTTTGCTTAATATAGCAATAATAAGGTCCTTAGCTCATATCCGTAATTCGCCTTAAATAGTAATATACCCATTCCTTTTTGTGGTGTTATATTATATATAAACTATATAACTAGTAATAGCAATACTTAATTATTCTGTATATAATTAATATAATGCCTTAAATACTATTTTAGTATCTAATTTAATCTTTCCATTTAACCGTCTATCTATAGATAATATGCGGTAGAAGTTGCTACTTAAACTCCTTGCTCTACTAAGAATACTTCCTAGAATACTACTATAAATCTTAGATCTTTATCTAATATAATCTTACTTAATACTCTATGTCTTACAAACACTTTTTTAATATAGATTTTAGCAATATCTTCTACTAATATTTCTTCTAAATATGCTATAAAGTATCCCTACTTTATAAGCTTATCTATTATTACTAAGATCGCGTTATAATCTTATCCGGTAATAGGGTCTTTTAACTTTAGTATTTTAATAGGTTATAGCTCTCTATATAGCTTATACCTCGTTAGTTTATTCCTTTAGTAATCTAGATATTCTTTTATAACTTACCTAGCTAGTCCCTAGATTCTATTAATAATATACTCCTCTTAAAGTCTTAACACTAAGCCTATAGCTCCGTTGTATTCTTAAGTTAGTCCTTTATAAAATAACTTAATAAACTCCTTTATAATAGATCTTGGTATATATATTACTTCTTAATTTTCGTACTACTCTAAGTCTAAATCCTCCGTTTATATATCTAGAATCTTTTATATCTAATTACTCTCTAGTAATTCGTAGATCTTCTCCTCTTATATTACTGCGATCTTTGGATAATTATATCTAATTAATCTATTTATATCCTTTCGTAATAAAGCCCCTAATAGCTTTTTATTACTTTATAGTTTAGCCTTTCTACTTAGAGTATTTACTCGTGCATTCTCTATACCCTTAGTATACTAAATCTTAAAATAGTATTCTGCAAGTATCTCCGCCTATCTAACCTGTTTATAATTAAGTTCTTTTGTTATTAGGAACCCTATTAGGTTTTTATAATCTATCTTAACTATAAATAGTTTCTCTATACCTTATAAGAATAATCTCCATTCCCTTAATACTGCAACTATACCTAATAACTCCTTATTATAGATATTATAGTTTAGTTTCGGTAGTGTTATCTTTTAACTATAGTATACTACTAGGTGCCATCCATCTTAATATAATAATAATAATAAATTCAATTTACCGCCCGTCCCAGTCCCCCTAGTAGGTCTACGCAGGCCAATACCTTCTATAGGAAAAACTCTAGTTTAGAGAAAACCCAATCACGGGCCACGCTAGAGAGACGACAGCGTCCCGACATCGGAGCGCTAGCGGCTCGCCTTCTTCCTGTCTATAAGTCTGCATATTAAGCTTACTAGCTACACTTCGCGGACAATCTTACTCTACCCCTTCTTCCCTTATCCTTTTGCCATTATTCCTTTTACTAGTCCTTTTACCAGTCCTCTAAAATTTGGAAGGGCTAGTATCCACTTATATCCTCTACATCCATTACCTTTATAGCTCGGAACTAGGTTAAGGCACCTAATTATATTAGCCATTTTGTAGCCGCTTAGGCGCTTCTTTTATTATTTAAAACTTCTTAAAGGCGTTTAGAAGCGCATTTTTCTATAAAGTCCGCTCTTTAGTAGCGTAGGCATTAAAACAGTATATAGTGGACTGTTTGCCTCATCCAGCTATATTTACACTATAGGAAAATCTCTAGTACTCCAATAGATGCAAGCCATATATTAAGCCCTATTACCTCTATACGGAGAAGAAATAGTACTATAGCCTCTACCTTTATTAAGTCCTTATATAATAGGATTATAGGTTTCCCCTATAGGGTCCTCCACATTGTTTTTATACGGTCTTTAGCCTTTACCTACCACCGTTGGCGCTATTTTAAGTCTGCCTATTTCGCGATAAGGGTGGTTACCCGCTAGCGGTGCTGGTGACCTCCTATGCGATAGTGGCGCTCCGTCTATGCTCTGCTGGCGTTCCGCCAGCTGCGCCTAGGGGAGTTCATTACAGCTTCCCGCTCTACGCGATCCTTCTAGTGTATAAAGAAGCCCTATATCTTATTCTCACGGTCCTTTATATGGTCTTTAAGCGCTTCTAATAGTACCATTAGCCGTCTTACATTTCGCCGGCGTTTTATTAGTATTTTCTAGATACCGTTAAGTACCTCTACTAATTCCTTTTCTACCTTATTAGGAGCTGTCTTGGCAGCTCTTTAAAGGGCTATCGTTTTAATATAGAGCTAAATTAGGGGAATGGCCGCTTCCTTCTCCATTACGGCTATTAGTGTTCGCTAGTATGCCCCTATAATCCTACGGAGACACTTATTCTGGACCTTCTATAGCAGTTTAAGCAGGCTTTTCGCCAGCGTTCCGCCGTTATCCCGTACTCCCCACACTTAAGCGCCATATAGCATCGCTAGTCGGACGGTGGCCGTATATAGGAGTCGCGAGCGGCGTATTAATAGGCCCCACGTAGATATAGTAATCCTTAATATTACTTTAAATGCTACTAAGCCCTTACTTGCCGCCTTTTTAACCTATTCTTTTTACTAAAGCTTAGGGTCCACCTAAATCCCTAAAACTCGCATACTAGTTTTCTAGGGAGCTATTTCGCAGCCGGCAATACACACGGTAGACGTAAGGTCTACAGTAGCATGGCGCCGTCACCTTATAAAATGCATAAGTTAGTACTTCTTGGGGGCGAACGTTGCGCCGTATCAGTTTGCCTATCATCAGGAAATTTTTTTTTGGGCACGTTGTCGCAAGCGAAAATCGGGGTCTGCAAAACCTGCGTAAGTCGCGATTTTAGCGATTTGCGGTAACTTGCGGCGATTTGCTACAAATACATAGGCTACCCATATAAATCGCCGNAAATTGCGACTTAAGTAGACCCTAATTTTCGGCTGCAANAAAAACGCAACAAAAATACTATAAAGCTCTACACGAAGCTCTACACAAAGCTCTGCACGAAGCTCTGCACAAAGCTCTACACGAAGCTCTGCACGAAGCTCTGCACGAGGCTCTGCACAAAGCTCTACACGAAGCTCTGCACGAAGCTCTGCACGAAGCTCTGCACGAGGCTCTGCACAAAAGCTCTACACGAAGCTCTGCACGAAGCTCTGCACGAAGCTCTATACGAAGCTCTGCGTATAGAGGCTCTGTACGAGGCTCTGCACGAAGCTCTACACGAGGCTCTGCACGAAGCTCTACACGAAGCTTTGCACGAAGCTCTACACGAGGCTCTGCACGAAGCTCTACACGAAGCTTTGCACGAAGCTCTACACGAAGCTTTGCACGAAGCTCTACACGAGGCTCTACACGAAGCTCTACACGAAGCTCTACACGAAGCTCTACACGAAGCTCTACACGAAGCTCTACACGAAGCTCTATACGAAGCTCTACACGAAGCTCTGCATAAGCTCTACACGAAGCTCTACACGAGGCTCTGCACGAAGCTCTACACGAAGCTCTGCACGAAGCTTTGCATAAAGCTCTACACGAAGCTCTACACGAAGCTCTACACAAAGCTCTGCACGAAGCTTTGCGCGAGGCTCTACACGAAGCTCTACACGAAGCTTTGCACAAGGCTCTGCATAAGGCTCTACACGAAGCTCTGCACGAAGCTCTACACAAGGCTCTACACGAAGCTCTACGTACAGAGGCTCTGCCACGAGGCTTGCGCGAAGCTCTACATACGGAGGCTCTACACGAAGCTCTGCACGAAGCTCTACACGAAGCTCTACGTACAGAGGCTCTGCACGAGGCTTTGCGCGACATACGGAGGCTCTACACGAAGCTCTGCATCGGGTCCCCCGCTATATTCCGATAGCCTCTACACGTGCCTCTGCCAAGTGTACCCCTTATCTATATACCTAGGTAGCCACCTTATTTTTTACCCTTCCTTCCTTACATCCTCCCTACCTAGGGAGGCACCAGAACGGCAGCCAGCTGAGGACCGTCGCCAGAACCAGACGACCGTCGACCGTCGCCAGAGCCAGACNACCACCGTTCGAATATACAGCCAGCGAACGGCCGTAGAGAACGATTCGAATTAATACGATTAATCGATTAATTAAATTAGGCGGAGCCTTCAATCGGGCCGACCTTTCCCCTAAATTACAGACAGGTAGGCATAGACAGTAGCACAGATAGGAGGCACAGACGGTAGGCACAGACGGTAGGTATAGATAGGTAGGCATAGACAGGTAGCACAGATAGGTAGGTACAGACAGGTAGGCACAGACAGTAGGCACAGACAGGTAGGCATAGATAGTAGGCATAGATAGTAGGCATAGGTAGGTAGGTATAGGCAGGTATAAACAGATAGACAGACAGATAGGTAGGCAGGTAGGCAGGCAGGCAGGCAGGCAGGCAGGCACTAGACCTAGTTAGAAAATCGGTACACAGCCAGCAGATCGTTAGGAATACCGCTAATTAATAATTTGGAGCCTTTATAAAGGGTATCCCCCTTATCTTAATTGCTTAATAAATAGCTCTACATTTTATATAGTTATATAGGAATATAAAATATATAAAATATAAAATGTATAAAATGTGCAAAATATGCAAAATATATAAAATATATAAAATATACAAAACGTGTAAAATACACAGGCTCTGCGCGTTTGCTGCGAGTTACTATAAAATACGTAGGCTCTGTGCAGTTTACTATAAGTTGCTATAAAATACGTAGGCTCTATGTAGTTTGCCGCAAAATGCGCAAACCGTATAAGACTATATACGACTGCCGCGACCGTACAGTTTGCCGCAAATTGCCGCAAACTGCAACAACGAGCCCGAAAAAAAATTTCCTGATGTTATACAGCACAGCATTTATATACAGCCTCTAATTATTAACAGTTTTCCGCTATGGAGTCCCCCTAGGTAATAAGGTTTATGTTATCTATAAAGCTAAACCCTAGCATACTGCTATTAGGGCTTTAGAATTCCTCTAGAAGCTTTAATATAAAGAAAAGAAATAGAATTAGCAATAGGGGAGACCCCTAGGGAATACCTATTTGCGTTTAGATCTAGTTGCTCTTATATTTTATAAATTTAATACGGGTCTTATATACTGTTAAGAAACTTTATATAAAGTCAATAAGCCACCTTAGGAAGCCTTTTCTTTTTAGGATATAGAGAAGCCTCCCGTGGGAGATATTGTTAAATGCCCCTACTAGGTCTAGGCTTAGCATTAACACCACGCACCCGCGGCGCGTTCGCCACGCCGTTTGTACGCAGGAGCTAAGCAGTCCTACTACTGATAGTGTAGATCGCTTACGCCTTGCTCCTATCTAGTTCCAAGGGAGTAGCCCATGCTCCTCCGCAGCCTCAGACATAATATTAGCTACGTGCTTTTCTAGGACTTTTGCTAGCGTATTTTTAAGGGCAATTGGTCTATAGCTACCTAGAAAAGAGTAGTCTTTCTTTCCCTCTTTACGTAGCACTACAGTCCGTCTTAATATTTCTATAGGAAGTACGCTCTTAGTATATAGTCTAATGCATCCGTTTTAACTACTATCTCTAACTATAGTTAATATATTTTAAGAACTAGCTCTTAGGTAAACAACTACTTAATCTTTTTAAATAGTTCCTTTTATTCCTCTCCCTATATCTATAGTTCTTCCTTCTTTATTAATCTTATAAGTGGCTTAATATCCTTTAACTATTAAGCTATAAACCTTTTATAGTAATTGCAGAACCCTAGAAATAACCTTAACTATATTACATTTTCTAGTTCTTACTAATTTACTATAGCCTTAATCTTCTTTAGATCTATATTAAGTTAGCCTAGTTTAATAATAAATCCAATAAAATCTATCTTCTTAGTAAAGAACTTATATTTCTTAATTACTACTAGTATCTATT
Source organism: Cenococcum geophilum 1.58 (assembly GCF_001692895.1). Lineage (NCBI taxonomy): Eukaryota > Fungi > Ascomycota > Dothideomycetes > Gloniales > Gloniaceae > Cenococcum > Cenococcum geophilum. Next base: position 542,391 of record NW_027137569.1, read on the forward strand.
CTTCTTATAGTCTTTTTAAGACCTATTTAACGTGTTCTCCATATTCTTCCTTACTTATTAAGTAGATAATAATATTATTAAGGTATACTATAATAAATTTATCTAAGTATTCTCTTAATATATTATTAATACGCTTCTAAAATATTACTAGTGCGTTTATAAGCCTAAATTGCATAAATAGTAGTTTATATAGTTCTTCCTTTAACCTAAAGGCTACCTTTTATTTGTTGCCTTCCTTAATCCTAATCTAATAGTACGCCTATCTTAGATCTATCTTTATAAAAATTTACGTATTACCGATTCTATCTTAAATTTGTCACGGGACACCCCCGTAACACCTTGCACACGTCCACCTGTTTCCACCGACTTAGCAATTAAAGACCAACCACGAAATGGCAATCTGACGGCAATCTGATGGCAATCTAACGGCAATCTACGGCATTCTACTATATTCTGCCAAGTTCCACTAAATTCTGCTAAGTTCTGCCAGGACCACAACCTAAACCCTATTCTGCCTATGCACGTGTTAACTAAGCAACCAAGTCAACGATATATGCCCTTTCTTCCCGTTTTCCTACCTTCTTTCCTTACGCAACGTCTTAACTTTATTACGCAGTTTATATATATAGCTTAATAATACCTACTTCGCTATATATTATTACCGCTTATGCTCACTCCGTGACACTACATTACGTTAAAAACTCATACTACCCTCCGAAAATGCAGAACGACCCTAAAGCCCCCGCAACGGCCGACGCTATTATGGCTGCGATCCGAGAAACTACCAGACCCCCCAGTATTCACTGGTAAACGACGAGAGCTTCGGTCATTCTTAAGCCGGCTTAAGAATAAGCTAACCGGTAATGCTAACCGCTACCTAACCGAAGCCAACCGACTCTATTACGCCCTAAGTCGACTAGAAGGAGACGCAGCTGACCTCATTAAACCTCTCTAACCAAACTTAGTATAAAGCCTAGTCACACTTCTCAAAGCTATATATAGTAACCTAAACCGCCAAGCCACCGCTTAAAGAAAGATAAACCAAATAACTTAAGAAAAGAAAAGTTTCCTAGTATACTTCTCCGAATTTAACCGTTATATAAAGGAAATAGGCTGGAATAACTCCGCACTAATTAACAGCCTTATTAAGTCCTTAAGCCCTAAACTAAAAACCTCCCTAATAGGCGTAGACCTCCCGGAAACTCTTAACGCCTATATAAACGTTATTAACAAACGGTACAACAATATACTACGCCTTATACTAAAGCCCGTTTATTAGTATAATATAATAACCCCGCGAATATCTACTAAGTCATTATCTTAACCCAAGCACCCCAACGCCATAGATATTAACACTAGGACCCTAGGATACGCCCCATTAGGGTCCTCTAAATAAGAACAACGCATTAAGCTAGGCCTCTACTTTAAATATAGAAGTGGCTCCCACCTCTTAAACTACTGCTCCATCCCTATACCCCAAAACGATTTACGAACGGCCAGTACTGGCAGCCGTTCACTATATTAATCTTCCGGTTACCGTCCCCAATCTTTATCTAGTTCCACCCCTACGTTTAATAAGCACCATTTACAAGGACGAAGCTACAGCCAACGTCCTATAAGAACCCCACCCTAATTACCTCTAAAAGGAAGGTCCTAAAGCTAAGTTGCTCTCCGGGACAGCTCTACTATAGAATCTTATTAAACGCATTTAACGTTACGAACTCCAACTCTTAGGACCGTAGCATAACTATTAACTGTTATCTTTAGTAAAATAGTTAATAGGCTAATGCTTAAATCCTAATTAATATAGGAGCTAGCGGCATAGGATTTATTAACAAGATCTTTATATAAGATAATGGTTTTACCCTAACCCCCCTTAACCGGCATATTAATATATTTGGATTTAATAGCAAACGCACTATCTTAGGCCGTATTACCTATGTAGTAACCCTAAGACTCCAATACCTGAACTATAAAGAACTAATTAAGCTTTTCGTTACCACCCTAGGTCACTTAGTAATCCTTAAACAACCCTAGATAAAGCTATATAAGGTAACTATTAATTAGGACAACCTTAAGCTTTTATTTACCGCCTCCCGTTGCAAGTAGAAGTGCTTTACAACTCGCTACTTAGACCTAGAACCGAAATCTAAAGAATCCACCAGATTCCACCAACGTAAGATTTCTACTAAATTCCACCAATATGAGAATTTTACCGACACCTACTAAGGATCCGAAAATTCCACTAAGCTCCATAAGTTATTACTAAGTACTACACCGCCCCAAACTAAATAGAAACTTAAGCTTAGCATATAAAACTACCAGAAGAACTAGTATCCTATAATAAAAAGAATACTTAAAGAACCTAAACCCAAATCTAATACTAACTCCATACCTAATACTAAACCTAAACCCAAATAAAAAACTACGGACGAGCCGAACGAGCTTGGTACCCTGGATATCTACATAATTAGAGCTACTCCGTTAGCGTAACTTGCTAAGAAACCTAAATATACGATCTTTACTGTTACTATAGCTAATATTAAAAAGGCCTTAGCACTAAAAAAGCATACTAACCCTACTATAAAGGTACTAGTAGAGTACTATAACCGCCTAGAGGTATTTTTATAAAAGGAAGCCGATAAGCTACCGGAACACCAATCGTATAACTATAAGATTGTACTTAAAGAAGGAAAGCAGCCTAAATTTAGACCCTTATACGGGATATCCTAAAACGAACTTTAAGTACTATAAAAGTATTTAGATGAGAACCTAAGCAAAGGATTTATTAGAGCAAGCTTATCGCCTATAGCCGCACTAGTGATCTTCGTTAAGAAACCCGGTAGTGGTTTGCGCTTCTATATAGACTACCAAGCTCTTAACGCCGTTACCATTAAGAACTAATATCCGATCCCATTAATATAGGAGACACTAAACCGACTAAGTAAGGCTTATTACTATACAAAGCTCAATATTATCTCTATATTTAACCGTCTCCGCATTACAAAAGGGGATAAATAGCTTACTGCATTTCGTACCCAATATAGACTATTTAAGTACTTAGTAATACCCTTTAGCCTCACAAACGCCCCAAGCTCGTTTTAACATTATATAAATAACACCCTACGCCCCTACCTAGACATCTTCTATACTGCTTATATTAATAACATCCTAATATACAGTAATAACCTAACCGAACATCGGAAATACGTTAACCTTATCCTATAAGCCCTACACGGAGCTAGTCTACAATTAGATATAGATAAATACGAGTTCTATAAAACGGAAGTCCTATACCTTAGACTCCTCATTTCTATAAATAGTATACAAATAGACCCAAAGAAAGTTAAAGCAATTGTAAACTAGCAAGAACCCAAGAACGTTAAAGACGTAAGAGCCTTTATAGGATTTGCTAATTTCTACTAACGGTTTATTAATAACTTCTCTACCCTAGTTTTACCCCTTATAGCTCTAACCCAAAAGGATAAAGTCTTTATCTTTAATAAGGAATATAAGAAGGCCTTTACCTATCTAAAGGTTATATTTACTACTGCGCCTATACTCTAATACTTTAACCTAAACTAAATAAGTGTTATAGAAGCCAATTTATCTAACTACGTTACCAGAGGCATCCTATCTCAGTATAACAAAGATAGAGTATTATACCCTATAGTATACTTCTTAAAACAACTAAGCCCAACTAAATATAACTACGAGATCTATAATAAGGAATTATTAGCTATTATTAGGTATTTTAAATAATGGCGACCCGAACTAGAAGGCGCTAGATTTCTAATTAAGGTCCTTAGCAACTATAAGAACCTATAGTACTTCACAACCACAAAACAGCTAAGTTATTGTTAGGCCCGCTAGTTAGAATATCTATCTCGTTTCCAATTCTTAATTATATACCGCCTAGGCGTCTAAGGTTAGAAGCCTAATGCTCTAACCTAACGCTCGCAAGACGCGCTAGCCCTAAAAAAAGCGCGCTTTTACCAAAATCAGACCCTACTTCGCCCTAAACTATTTAACCCTCCTACTAAAGATCTTACGGTATACGTCCTTAAAATAACTAATCAATCAATTAAATAGATTATAGTTAATAAATACCTAAATAACGAGTTTATCTAAGAGACGCTTAAGCTAATATAAGATGGCATTAGACGCTCTAAAAAGATTTCTCTAAGTAAATACAAAGCCCGCGGAAATCGCTTATATTACTAGAACCATCTAGTTATCCCTAATCACAATAAGCTTAAGCTTAAACTCCTTAAACACATACACGATCTACCTGTCGCCAGCTACCTAGGCTAAAGAAAAACCCTAGAACTACTCTAACGGGAGTATTATTAGCCGAATATGCATAATATAACATAAAGGTACGTCTTTAGCTGCCACACCTACTGACGAGCTAAATCCTTACATAAGACGTATAACGGTCTTTTAAAGCCACTACCCGTTCCGGACCGAAGATAGAAAAATATCTTAATTAACTTTATTGTTAACCTTCCTAAGAGTAAAGGCTGCACGAACATTATAGTAGTTATAGACCGACTATCTAAAATAAGACACTTAATCGCCTGCCCTAATATATTAACGCCTACCATTACCTAACTATTCCTAGATTATATATGGAAACTCTACAAACTCCCTAAAACAATTATCTCTAATAAAGGCAGCTAGTTTATCTTAGCATTCTAGAAAGAACTAACTACTTAACTCCATATTAAAGCACTATTATCTACTACGTATTACCTAGAAACGGATAGCTAAATAAAACGCGTAAATACTATAATGGAACAGTATATTTGGATATACATATTATATTTATAGGATAACTAGATTAACTGGCTTATATTTACCAAGTTTACTACAAATAACTCCGTCTCAGAAACCACAAAAGTCTCCCCGTTCCTAGCTAATTACAGCCAGCACCCACAAATGGGTTTTAAACCCTTCAGTAATATTCCTTACCCCACTTATCACGCCTTATAAGTCGCAAAAGTAAATAAATTTATAGAGAAGATAAAGGAACTATAACAGTTCCTTACCAATAAGATAACATAGGCTTAATCTGTCTATAAAGCCGCAGCAAATAAGAAACGAACCCCAGTACCGGCCTACTAAATTGGTAATTTTATTTGGCTAGATATAAGAAATCTAAACACAAAATAACCTACTAAGAAACTTAATTAGAAGAACGCTGGCCCTTATAAGGTTAAAAAGGTTATCTTTCCTCATGCCTACCGATTAAAGCTCCCTAATACGGTTAAAATCCACCTCGTATTCCATACGTCAGTCCTTCGCCCTACTGCCCCCGTATTAAACGCCCTGCCTAGACAGATATAAGACCCTCCCCCACTAGTTGAAGTGGATGGTAAGAATAAGTACTTTATTAAAAGAATTAATAATATTAAGTATAACAAATGGAAACGCTAATATATATATCTTACGAAATAGAGAGGCTTTATTAAGTCCTTATAGGAACACATTAACTCTGTAGGACTTATATAAGCCATAAAAGACTTTTATAAACTCCACCCAGAACTACCACAGCCCTATCTCGCAGAAGCTCGAGTTTAAAGGGGGGGTACTATCACGGGACACCCCTGTAATACCTTATACACGTCCACCTATTTCCACTAACTTAGCAATTAAAGACTAACCGTAAAATGGCAATCTAATAGCAATCTAATAGCAATCTAATGGCAATCTATAGCATTCTACTATATTCTACTAAGTTCCACCAAATTCTGCCAAGTTCTGCTAGAACCACGACCTGAACTCTATTCTGCCTATATATATACGTATTGACTAAGCAACCAAGTTAACGATATATACCCTTTCTTCCCGTTTTCCTACCTTCTTTCCTTACGCAACGTCTTGACTTTATTACGCAGTTTATGTACATAGCTTAATAATACCTACTTCGCTATATATTATTACCGCTTATGCTTACTCCGTGACAAAATTTTACTAATTAAGGGTAAAGGATACCTATCCTTCCTAGTGATGCTGTTTAACTATCTATAGTTAATATATAGCCTAAGTTTTCNATTCTTCTTTAGTANNAANAGTACTNGATATCCNNCTAATAACTATAATAGTCTAATNTATCCTTTTTAAAGATTTTNCTANACAAACTCCTTAAGTGCCTATAACTCTTTTTCTATTAACTTATAGGTTAGGTAAAACCTTAAACTTATTCCTAGTTCTAACTCTATCTTATAATCCTATACTATATACTCTAACAGCTTTTTACTTTCTAGTAACTATAACTTTTTACTATATTTATAGTATTTCTTTAGTATATAACTTAATCCTTAATTAGTTTCCTTATATATTGCTCTAACTTAGTACTATACTAACTTAGTTTATTATTATATCTTATATTATTATATACCTCTAATATTAACCTAACCTATAACCTAATTAATTTTTAGATTATATTTCTGTAACTAAGGTATTCCTAATACTGCCTTATTATTTCCTAATAGTAATATATTAAAAGGCATCTTAACTTATCTCCCTTTAATAGTTATCTAAATTAGTCCTGTTTTAAGATTAATAATACCTCCTTTATAGGCTATTAGATCTCCTAAAATTATTACTAATAAATAAAGGTGCTCTTTTTACCTATGTGGTAGCCCTATCCTTTTAACTACTACTAGTAAGATATAGTTCCGTATTACTCCACTATTTACTAATACTTTAAACTATTAATCTTACTAATTAACTCTTAGGTTTAGGTATTATCCTTAAATTCCTTTAAGGGTTTAAGGCTCTACTACTAGCTCCCTCTAATCCTATAGGCCTTTACTTTTCCTAACTATTAGCTGCTTAATTCTATTATACTTAGCTTATTCTTTAGCCAATACCTAGTTCGCTTTTTATCTTTAATATACTATAAATAGGTATTCTCTAGATATTCCCACTATTATTATTTATCTAAGTATTCTTCTATAAGGAACCTTCCTAGTTAAAGTATTAAACTTCCTTCCTCTTAGACTTCTGCTGGATGCCAGCTATATATATACTTAGCATTTCTATACTATTATTCTTCTATTATCTAGTATATCCTTATAGAGTATTTCCGGTTCTTTTCCTTTGGATTCTTATATATCTTATATATATCGTCTATACATGCAATCTATGATAGCGTATAGTATACTAGGTGCTTTAGGTTAACTCTTAACTTATCTTTATCTTTAAGTTTAAACCTTTATCGCACTAATCTAAACGTTATAACTTTATTTATAGGTACTAAGACGCGCCTTTTACTTCTCTAGTCCTCTAATCGTTCCTCTAAATCCTTTAATATTATAATTAAGGCTCCCTTAATATAATTTATTACTTTTTCCATAATTAGGTAATTTTAGATAACTTTTTCGTCTAACTATATATAGAAATCTTCCTATTTATAATTATGTCGTTACCTATACCACTTTTAGTACAGCTATTAAAGTATATACGGTCTGCCTGTAAGGAAGTATCTTCTTATTACTACGTTATAATAGCCTTTTATATATCGTTCTTTAAACCTAGTAGGAATCCCTAAATCCTCTTCTTATTCTAGTTTGGTAAGCTACTTAGCTCTTAGTATACCTATCTTAGGTCTATTAGTAATTCTTTATATAGGTACTCTATCCCTTATACGTCCCAACGTACTAAATCTCTTATCTAGTTTCTATTCTTACTATAAGGTAATTCTTATTTTAAATTTCTTTATGGTTTTTTTCTTTTTGCGTCTTATAAGTGGATCCTTAAAGTCTTCTTACTTCTTAATCTTAGTATTAAACTCTTAATCTTTAGTCTAAATATCTTATTTAACTAGTAGGTCCTCTATGTCTATATATCTATCTCCTAGTCTAATTACTATTTATACTATAGATTCTTTAATCTATAAAAAAGCTCCTTACCTCTTACTTATAAGTGTCCTAATTTATACTCCGAATTCTTAATCCCTTAGATTCTTTATCCCTAAGCTTACTTCTAACTTAAGCTTAGCTCTAGCCTTAGTCTAACTAGGCTTTATTAGTATTCTTATCTCGTCTTAAAAGTCTTAAATCTTACTTATCTTATCTTAAAAGTCTTATACCTTTAGGAAACTTCGTCCTAAGCTTATTTATATATTGCTAAACTAAGCCGTTACTCTATCCTATTGGTTTTTGTCCGTTATAGGTCCTTAAACATACCTTATCTCGTCTTAAAAATCTTAGTTATCTCTTATCTTGTCTTAAGAATCTTAAGCCTATAGCCTTTTACCTTTATTAAGTAGTAAGCTAGCACTAGCAGTTATCTACTTGCTTAATTATCTTTAGATATTACTCCTTCTATCTTATAAAGCGATAAATATTATATCTAATAGTATTATAATACCCGTTACTAAACCTTACTCTATAGCGGTCTTAGTCTCTACTTCTATTATATTATTAAGGTTTAGATACCCCTAGTTAGTTCCTTTACTATCCTTATTACTATTAATTAATAAGTACTCNAACTCTATTATTATTATTNCTAATTATTANCNNNANNTTNCTATAATATCTTAATCTAGCTTATAGAGTTAATCTTATTCTTTATCTAACTCTTTAGTTCCTTTAAGTCCTTTTAACTCTAGCTCTTATAGCTAATAGCTTATACTATATTTAGCGTCTTTATAAATTTAGTATATATTATTATAATAAAACGCAAAACTTCTAATTAAATATTCTTTTATTCCTTATAGTATACTATTATTCCTCTATACGTATATATTATATACTACTAGTCTAGTTCCCTTTACTATATAATAACTCTAACCACTTTTATAGTCTTTATGTCACGGAACCCCACCGCAGGGGCCTCTATAGGAGAGCCCCGTGCTCTCGCGTACACCTCGCGTACAGCTTATGTCAGCTACGCGTAGGTATATCACCTCCTTACGCCCTCGACCCTTACGATCGATCGCGCAACGTCTTGTAGACTCCTCGAATACATACGTCTTGTAGCCACTGCCCCCGTCCCATGACATTACGTTNCGCCTTTTTACCACCGACACCCAGCCTACGACCAATTCTACGTCTCTGTAATACTACAGGCGCTGCTAAAAGCAGCGTGCCTACGAGTTACCTCACTTTATACTTCTAAGGAACCCACAATAGTAAGACGATATTCCTTACTAGCCACTATATTAAACCCAAAGAACAATCTAATACCTACACTTAACCTATAACGCCAATTAATCCCAGGAGAATTCGATTTATTAGCCCTAGCCTTAACCCCTAAGGAGATGGACACTAATAATGTCTTATTTTTTATTAACTATATAACTACGGACAAGCAAGCGGAAGGGCTACTACCCATTAAAATTAAAATATGAGACGCCAAGACATTCGTAAAAATGGTAGTACGAGAACCTAATAAATACTACCGCCTTCTATAGAACTACTACCTAAAGCTTATACGAGCCGAGATATATACTACCTAAGATTATAATATTATCTAAGACCTACAAGCTCGCGAGGCGCTCGCCGATAACACGCGTTAAGAAACTAAAAACGACCTTTACGTGTCTAAACGCGACATCTAATAGTTAAAGAAGGCTAAGATCGCACTTATTGCTACGGTTACTAAAAGAGAAGGCATAATTAAATACCTATAATCTTAGCTTAACGAGTATATTCGTAATAACGCCAGACACCTCTCTACTATATATAACGCCACTTAAGTCTCTACGCCCCTGGCAACTTTACCTACTTAACGCTTAATAGAGGGTTAGCGCCAAGCAGCCTTACCTAACGGGAACCCCTACTAAAGCGATAATAAAAGCTATAACGACTGAACCTAAGCTGCTACTATAGGGTCTAATATATGTTACCCTAATCCCCTAGTTTTTTAGGGAGACTGTAAAGAATATAGCTACTAGAAGATATAAATCCGTAAGAAACTAACTTAGAGCGCCTACCTTTTTCCTATAGAAGATACTAAGATTNGCTATATTATTGGGCGAATAAAGGGTACACTATTTAATAGACTCTTCGCCTAATAGGAGACTAATGGCCCCTAGAAGTAGTAGTCCTACTAAGAAGTCCTTAACGATCTTAACCTAATATACCGCGACTATAACCTACTGGCCACTAACCGAGCTAAACTATATGCCCTAAAGATAAGCCCTACTAAATTATTCGACGAGTTCTATGTTAAATTCTAGGAATACACTAGAGCCCTCACCCGAGACGATACTAAAGACTAAAAAGATCTCCTTAAAAAAGTCACTTATTACCTTAGTTATGCAGCCGCCAGCTATAACTATAATAATGTTTATAATATAGTAGCAGCCATACGGAAGATTAAACGACGACTGAATTAGATTACTACTGCAAACCCTTACCTAAAGACCTCCCTATAGAAGCCCTCCGGACCTACTAAACCACTGACGCCCACTACCCTAAGCAATACTACTGGTCCTAATATTAACCTTTCTATACTAACCTTCCCGTAAAAGCTACTAAACGGAGAATATAAGCTACTCCGGAAGCTAAAGCGTTGCTATAGATATTGTTAAGAAGGCTATTATAGCTATAGCCTAAATTACCTAATAGCTAGGTTTAGTAGCCGCCGCCTAATACCTAACCTAGTACCTCGAATACTAAATACGTTGCTATATGCCACTACCGTATAAGACAAAGACGTAGTAATAGCGGTAGAGTCGGATATAGAAACGGAAAACGCCAAGTCCTAGCCCTAAGTCGCAGGTTAGGACGCCCTAACAATAAGGGGATCTATATATTGGCCTACTTAATAGATAACTTAGTAAAGATAAATAGACGGAAATAGATAGTTTTACCCATAATAGGAACTACTGCTAAAAAATAATATAAAAGCCGTTCTATAATTAATTGCGAAGCTACTAATAAATTTATAGATACCTAATTTATACGTACTTATAACCTACCTACCTTACCCCTTACTAAAGCCCGCGCCCTATAACTTGCCGATAGTAGTTATACCGCATAAAAGATTACCTATATAGCATAACTCTACCTAGACATAAATAGGCACCAGGAAGACTCTAGGCCTATATTACACCACTTACTAACTACCCTATTATCCTTAGAATAAACTAGCTCAAATAATATAACCCCGCCATTAACTGGAAAAAGAGAGAAGTAACCTTTAACTCTAAATACTATAGAGAGACCTGCCTAGGACATGGCCTAGCCGCCTCTATTTACTCCCTAGGATACTAACCTAAGGAACCCCTTATTACTCTACCTACGACTAACTGCTACTATATAAGTGCCGCGGCCTTCTACCACATAGTATATAGGAAAGGCTAGACCGTTACCGCAGCCTCCTAATCACAACTATATAAGCTTAATAAAGAACAGGACTACGTCCTCTATAGTAATAGAATAGATATAGTCGACCTTCTAGAAAACGATGCCCCCATAGAACTTTACGGACTTTTACCTTTAGACTTTAAGAAGTTTATAAAGCTTAAAAAAGGACTTACTAATAAGGAACTCCGCAAGCTTCTCCCTAAGAGGTACTATAACTTTATTAACATATGCTTATAAAAGAGCGTAGATATACTCCCCCCACATTAACCTAATAACTATGCCATTAATATTAAATAAGGAAAAACGCTACCCTATAAGAGACCCTACCTAATATCAAAAGACGAACTTCTAGTTATTAAAAAGTATATCAACAAGCACCTTAATAAAGGGTTTATTTGCCCCAGCATGTCCCTAGCAGCCGCCCCTATCCTCCTTACTAAGAAGCTAGGAGGAGGTATTTAATTCTACGTTAACTATAGAGGACTTAATGCTATTACGATTAAGAACCGATACCCTATACCGCTTATACATAAGACTCTTAAGCGGCTTAGCTAAGCTAAAATCTATACTAAGCTTAATATCATCGCCGCCTTTAACCGCCTTTAAATACAAGAAGGTAACAAATAGAAAACCGCATTCGTATTACGCTTTGGCCAATTTAAATATACCGTCATGCCCTTTGGCGTATATAATAGCCTAGGCAGCTTCTAAAGCTATATTAATAACGCCTTACGGGACTACCTTAACGACTTCTGCTTTGCGTACCTGGATAATATACTTATTTATAGCAATAACCCTTCTAAGTATACCGAGCACGTTTAAAAGGTCCTATAGCGCCTTAGGGACGTAGGACTTTATATTAATTTAAAGAAGTGCGAATTCTCAGTCATAGAAGTAAAATACCTTAGACTAATCGTTACTACTAAGGGTGTCCGTATGGACCTTAAGAAGGTACGCATAATTACCAAATAGTAAACCCCTAACTGCATTAAAGACGTATAAGCTTTCCTTAGTTTTGCTAACTTCTATTAAAAATTTATATATAACTTCTTAGGTGTTATAGCACTACTTATAGCAATAATGCGAATAAAGGGCCTTTCCGTAAAAGGAAGAAAAATATATTTATGTTTTATCTAAACGCCTAAATGCGAGAAGGCGTTCTAAGACCTTAAAGATGCTTTTACCAAAGCACCTATCCTAGCTCACTTTATACTAGGACGATAACTCTATCTTAAGACTAACTCCTCAGACCACGTTAACGCAGGCGTCCTTTCCTAGATAGGTGACGACGGTCTCCTCTACCTAGTTACATTCTATTTATCTAAGCTTACACTATAAGAATATAACTACGAGATCTATAATAAGGAACTTCTCGCGATTATATAAGCGTTTAAGGAATTCTAACTGGAACTCTCCTTAGCAGAACCTAACTAGCTAACTAAAGTCCTTACGGATTATCGTAACCTTAAGTACTTTATAACTACAAAACAGCTAAACTAACACTAAGCACGCTAGAACGAGTTCCTCTCTGGTTTTAACTTTAAAATTATATATAAGCTAGAAGTATAAGGTACTAAGCCTAATAGCCTAACACGCCGCTTATAAGACCTTCCTTAGTCTAAAGATAACCCCTATAACTAGTTCCAACAACAAACGATCCTAAAAGCACGGAATTTGGCCCTAGGTATGCTACCTATAATAGAGCCAACTATACCTTAGCTCTATACCACAGAACTAGAATTACCTCCTAAAATTAACGAGCTTATTACCATGGCATATAATACCTCGGTTAACCTATTACTATATTAACTTATTACCGCAAAGACCGCTAGCGCCCGTACGCTACCGACTAAACTCTAAAGCTTAGGCTAGATTAATATAGCAGCCTTAGAAGTAAAAAAGAACAGGCTCTATTATAGAGGCCGTCTATTTATCCCTAACTTAGAAAATCTANAACGGCAACTAATNNAAATNGCCCANNACCTCCNATTAAGCGGCTACNTAGGNANAGNAGGAACCTATAAGCTTCTTAGCCGATACTACTTCTGGCCTAAAATAATAGACTTAGTTAAACGCTTTATAGGCGCCTGCTACGGTTATAAGCGCGCTAAGGCCTTTAATATAAAGTACTAAGGACTACTGCACCCTCTACCAGTACCTATATAACGATGGGCAGATATCGCCATAGATTTCGTTATTAACCTACCACCCTATAAGCGATATGGCCGTACCTATAAGAACATCCTTATAATAATATGCCGACTTATAAAAGAGCGCTACTACGTCCCAACTAAAGGCGTAGCCGTCAGCGACGTTACTAACGCCTTCCTCTATAAAATCTACCGATTATATGGGTTACCTAACTTAATTACGTCCAACTAAGGCATACAGTTCGGCTTTAATGTATGGAGACGAATCTGCTAACGCCTTGGCATCTCTATTAAGATATCTATATCCTTTTACTACGAAACTACTGGGCAACCGGAAAACGCTAATACTAGTATAAAAGCGTACCTATAATAGGTAGTCGCCTATAGTTAAGATAACTAGGTAGATTACCTCCCACTAGGTGAATTCGCAGCGAATAACTACGTCTTAACTACTACAGGACTTACCCCGTTCTTCGCGAATAAGGGATATTACCCCCAATCCGGCATAGAACCACCAGAACCTATTAATAAGAAACTGTTATATGGAAAACGCCTTAAGATGCTACTTGCCGACCAGTATACAGACCGTATAAAAAATCTACTTAACTACTGCAAGGGAGAAATGGCCTGGGCTTAAGCAAAGTAGGCCTATTTTGCCGACTATTATAGAACGCCACCACCGGAGATGCGTGTTGGTGACTAGGTATAGCTAGATGTATACAATATCTCTACGCAGAGGCCTATAAAGTCACTTAATTATAAGAACCTTAGCCCCTACCCAATTAAATAAGTCATTAATAGGGGAGCCGTATACAAGCTAGAGCTCCTACCTGCCCTAGCCACCCGCGGGATATAGCCTGTATTTTACCTATAGCTACTACACCTTTACTAGCCTAACCCCTTACTGGGGTAGATATAGCCTAAACCCCTACTAGTACTAATCCAAGACGAGAATAAAGACGAGAACCATAAGGAGTGGACCGTTAAACGAATTATTAACTCTAAATACTTTGGCAAAGGCAGAGGACGACGGCTCTATTATAGAGCTATATACATAGGATTCGACATAAATTAGCCAGAATGGCAACTATAGGAAGACTTCAAAAATACAAAGGATCTAATCAGCAACTTTTACTACGTGAACCTATAGAAACCGGGCCTAAGCAGAGATTTTATACCTAATCCTCTATAGGAGCCCTTATAGAGTTAAACCGTTATACATTACCATATAGGGGCAAATTGCCATTAGATTGCCGTTAGATTACAGTAAAGTGCGATCACGTAACCGGAATATTATTAAGATGTCTAGGAACTTTAACCAGCAGTTAAAATTATCTAATTGGTCGGATTCTTAAATGCCAAGCCTTATTATATAACGTTGTTTTAAGCCTTTAGCAATACCCCCCTTTCTTCTTTTCTATACCCTAAGTGTCCCTTCTATATATATATAGTAACCACAGCGTCGCCGGAGCTCCGCCTCTATAGGAGGGGGGGTAGTGTTACGGAACCCCACCGTAGGGGCCTCCATAGAAGAGCCCCGTGCTCTTATATACACCTCATATATAGCTTATGTCAGCTACGCGTAGGTATATCACCTCCTTACGCCCTCAACCCTTACAATCGATCGCGTAACGTCTTGTAGACTCCTCAAATACATACATCTTATAGCTACTACCCCCGTCCCGTAACACTTTAGTAAAATAACCCTATTTTCTATAATTTATATAAGCTCTATTTTTAAACCATTACTTTTATTATAGAGTCCGCTTAAATATCTTCTGCTATTAAGATCCTTAGTTTAGCCTATACTTCTTAGTCCTATAATTACTTAATCCTTAACCTTTAGGTTTCTATAGTTTCTTATTCTATCTCTTATAGGTTTCTTTAGTACCACTTAGGTTTATTAGCTCTACGCTATACTATAGTTTCTAACTTAGCTTTAGTTATTGCGTACTTTACGCCTTATATAACTATAGAACTCTATTTTAGCCTTTTTTAGCCTATTCCCTTTAGAAGATCCTATTATTAATTTTAATCGCTTAATCTATTAATTCCCTTAGGGTGTCCGCATCTTCTATTAGAATAATTACGTCCTAGACTTTAGCCTTAAGTCCCTGTTTATACTATACTATAAGCGCTTTATTATTCTATTTAACCTATATAGTAAGTATTTAAAACTATATTATATACTTAATTACTAAAGTTTGCTATATTAGGTTCTAAAGCTTTTTCTTTACTATAGTTATTACTTCTAGGTCCCTAAATATCTATATTAATTATTCCGTAAATCCTACCTAGCTAAAAAACACAAATCGTACCTCTTAATTAGTAGTAGTTATTCCGTTAGTCTATATTTCCATTAAGTAGGGTTTAAACCATTTAAGTACTTAACCTATTAGGAATAGTCTTACATAGGCTATCTAATCTATTATTATAGCTAACTTAGCCCCTTTTTATATAACTTTAAAATACATTTATATTAGGAATCCTTTAAGCTTTAATCTCTCCCCTAAAAATTATTTAATTAAAGGTAACTTAACCTTTACTACTCTAATCCTATTAAGTCTTTCTTTAAGTATTTAGTTGTTTTTATTTAACCTATTAATAATTTCCTATAACTACCTAGCCGTAACTGGTTATAAGTTAGTATCTTATATACTTATATCTCTACTTAACCTTAAAGTAGTCGCTGCCGTTAACGGCGTTGTAGTGGCTGCTTTTAGTAGCATGTTATTCAACTTATTAAAACCGTAACCGTAGTAGTAATTGTGTAACGGAGCCTTATAGTTAGGAACTACAGTAGACTTATTAATGGGCTAGGTATATAGGTATTACAAGTAAGTTAACAACGTAATAATAACTAGTGGAGTAGTTACCTAATAGATTAACTCTAATTATATTCTAAGAATTACTATAAGGAAGAAACTATCTAGATAGGGACTAAGGGTCCTTAAATATACAACTGTACTCCTATAAAATCCTTCTTATACGTAATATACGTGTTATATATAAGGTACGTAAGTTCCTCTCGTTCCTCTCGTTTAATACGTAGCATATTATATGACCTTAGTTACTATTCCTCATTATATAGTTCTACGGGTTCCATCCTAGACCGTGCCTATATTAACTAACTAGCTTCTTCCGACTCCTCTTTAAGTAGTCGTAATATTATACTAAAAGCGTCCGTAACATATAATAGAACTTAGTGGACTTACGTAACCTACCGAATTTTACTATATTCTACTATAGTAGTCGAATTAACCAATTACGATTTTCTATACCGGGCATAGAAAATTGCCATTAGCTCGCTTAGCACTAGCGCCTTAGCGGCCCTTAAAATCTAACTTATAACTCATCTACTGCCTATTAAAAGGCTGTATGGTTTATTTTACGGACCGTAAGCAGGACTTACGGCTAGCTTAAGGTACCGTTTAAAAGGCAGCCTAGACGGCACCTTGGGGGAGATTTCCTATGTATTTTCCTTTATGTTCTATAGTTTTATTAAAGCAATTACGGAGGCTGTATATAGGCGGTTTTATTTTTTAAGTACTGCTAGTGTATAATTATAGCACCTATTATACTAAACGCGTGCTTATGCATTCGGTACACCAGGTACGCGTTTACGCGTTTAGTGTACTAACCGCTCGCTTACGCGTCTAGTGCACTTATAAAGCACTAACTAATTAGGGGGGAGGTGCATTAGTATATAGACCACGTAGTCTGCTTTATATAATTAACAGTCACTATCTAAATAAGCATACGATACTACATGTATTTCGTGCCCGTAGATACGACTTACTTATACTATTAAGTTAGTATAAACACTAGGTTTATACCCAATAAGCTAAATCTAATTACTATTATACTATTACTATATAGGCGTTTAAAAGTTAGTAAATATTTATTTAACTTATTATAAAAGGCTAGTTTAACCGGAATGCATAATTATCTAATTAATAGTATAGAGTAAGAGTTATAGGTAAGTAGAAGGTACGCTAAGGGTAAAATAAGCTTTACGTATTAACGGATAAATGCTTTATAACCTCTTCTATTTAAAGACTAATTACTAGTTTTTCTCTAAAGAAGAACTAGCTACCTTTATAATCATTTTAAGGCACTAAGTAAAACCCTTTACTCCTTATCTGTCTAACTATATCTTCTTTAGAATATTGCTAAAATATTGCTAGGATATTAGTAAAACCTTTATCTATCTTATCTAATATATACCTTTTAGGGAAGCCCGTTATAATTGCCTCCCCTTTAAGGGTCTTAGTCCTTTAAGACTTCGCCTCTTAATAAACTTTTATAGAGTTCCGACTAAAACCACTAGGGAAAGTTCTTAGTGGAAAGGTACTCTATAATACGGCTTATTACTAGCTCTTTACTAGCGTAGAACCTTACTTTATATTCTATTCCTCCGCTCTTCTTCTACTATAGCTCTTTATAATGCCTTTATAATAGAACTTTAATAATAATAATAAAAATTAAATAGAATTTACCTTTTTTATTATAAGAGTTTATTATAAGCTAATTTAGAGGTTATCCTATATAACGCGTCTACTAGCTACTATCCCTATTTACCTAAAATAGGTTCTAATAATAACGTCTTTATTTTAATTTCTTCTGCTTTATAAGCTGTCGTCTCTTACGCGTCCTTTTATTAATAATGCTATTCGCCTCGCCTTTTAGCAGACTATTTTTTATTATATCTTAGCTTTTAGCTTCTATATTTCTGGCTATTCTTTTACTACTACTCTATTCTTTTCTTATAATACATTTATAAGTAATAAAATTCCTACCTTATCTCTTATAACAATATTAACTTCTTAAAGTATTCTCTTATAATAGCTTATAGTTGTACTACGCGTCCCTAAACTAGTGGTAGTATTATTCCTCTTTTAATGGCATCTTAGACCACTTAAGTTACTCCTATAGTAGTTTCTCTAAAGTACTATCATTATTGCGTTTACGCTCTTACGCTAGATATATCCCACGCTTATAAAATACCTTACTTCGGCAAAAATAAATCTAAGTGCTTCTATTACCGTAGTAGGAGAAAGACCTATATTTTAGTATTTCCCATTCTATCCTATTCTAAATTTCGCTAATTATATTAGATCCCTACTATCTACGCGTATAAGACTCGTAAGCTTTAGCGTACTATCTAGAATTTTTACCTTTATCTAAATAGTAATAAATAGGGATTAAAGGTATCTTCTATTACTTATAGACTCTTTAATTTAATAAGAGTTCTACCACTATAGAGATATAACAATCTCGGATATATAGTGTCTAGGAGCGTATATATAAGCAGCTTACTCTTATAAATAATAACATTTACACTTTTATACAGGCCTTTCTAGCTAGGTAGGTTTCTTAGTAATATATTTAAGAACTTATACTAATATCTTTTAGCTAATGGTTTTCTAATCCCTACTTAAATGCTAATTTAGAACCTAGGGATAATACTAAAAATAGCAACGAAAGATAAGATAAATGTTCTCCTCGCTAGTTCCCTGCCTGTACTAGCCTATCTTTCTACCGCCTTAAGAAGAATATTAGTAAAAGTACTAATGCTTCTAGGGATAGAAGTGCTAATAATACTACTAATAATAACGTTAAGATAGAAGAGGAGGCCCCTATTACTACTACTAGTATTTAAATTATTATCTTATTCTTTCCTTATTCTTATAGAATAGCTTTATATAGTGCCTCTCTAGTGCCTCTAAGGTGGCTTAGTACTAGAAATTAACTCTATATTTTAAAAATACCTTTACTCTAAAGTTTAATAACAGTCTGTATAGAAGTAGTGCACTACTATAATCCCCTTGTATAATAAACGGATAATATTCCTATAAGTACTTTATAATTTCTTAAAAATTCTAATTCTTCATAGGCTGCTCTTTTGCTCCTATTTATACTATTAACTCTACTATATATCTCTAGTGCTAGACTAGGTACTCTCCTTTTATCCCTAGAAATTTCTTTAAACCCCTAGGGCTTATTTTCTAGGTATTACTACTTATTCTTAAATAGGGTCTTCTTTAAATAGTATCCCTAGTGGTTCTTATATAGATCCCTATAGGCTTTCTTTTACGGGATTTTAGGATCCCTATTATATTAATAAAACGTTTCCGTTCTTAATACCTATACTTAACCTTATAGTTTTAATTTATAGGGTCTTTCCTATTATCTTATCTATAGTATATCTAGAACCGTTACTAAATCTTCTATTTTAGTCTTTAAGAAGGGTTTAATTACCGTATTATATCCCGGCTAAAGGTGCTCCTTAGGTTCCTAACTATTATATACCTAAAAGTATCCCTCCTAATAAACTAAAAATTCGCGCTTCCTCTAACGCCATCTTTAGACTAAAATATCTTCTACATTCCATTCTAGTTCCCTATTAATTTTGCTAAGTAGGGGCGGTTCCGTACTATCTCTTCTCTAGTATAGCTCTAGTAAAGAAATATAAAATATAAGATATATTAGATATAATTTCAGTAATTCTAATTTATAGGCTTAATTTCCTTTGGTTTTTTTTAACTATCTTAAAGGGTCCAAGCTACTGGTAATCTAGCTTCTTCTTAATATCTTTTATTCGGATATTTTTTTTATAAATAGTAAGACTTCGTCTCTTATCTTAAATTCTTTTAGTATATATTTTTCGTTATAGTACTTATTTTATACGGCCTAGGTATCTAGTAAATGCTTCTTAAGTTCTTCTTTACGAATTCTTATTTACTTAATTCTTTTAGACGCCACTAGTACCTCTCTTTTAGGAATAATGTCCTTAACATTCTAGGGGTTATTTACTTTTACCCCAAACAGTGCTTTATAAGGGGCTATTTTTATACTACTATAGATGCTTATATTATATACGCGCTATGCTAAAGCTAACTATAATATCTAATTATCTTATTAATAATTAATATAGTAGCGGAGGTAGTATTCCAATAATATATTTAAATACTCCACCTACCTATCTATTTACAAGTAAAAGGTAGTGCTTATTCTTTACTATATTTTTAATAAGAGATAGAATAAAGACTAAAATATACTATTAAATACGGTACCTCTATTGGACATAATTCCCATTAGTGTGCTTATTCGTACTAATTTAATAGCATAAGTGAGTTATATCCCGGGGCACGAAATACGTATAGTATTGTATGCTCTTTAGGATGGTAGTAACTATCGATTGTATAAAGCAGACTACGTAGTCTATATACTAATGCGCCTCCCCCCTAATTAGTCAGTGCTTTAGGAGTGCACTAGACGCGTAAGCGGGTAGTTAGTGCACCGAACGCGTAAACGCGTACTCGGCGTACCGAACGCGTAAGCACGTGGTTGGTACGACAGGTGTTATAGTTATACACTAGCGGTACTTAGAAAATGAAACCACTTATATATAGCCTCCGTAATTGTCTTAATAGAACTATAAAACATATAAGAAAATACATAGGAAATCCCTCCTAAGGTGCCTTCTGGGTTGCCTTCCAAATAGTGCTCCAAGCTAGCCGTAAGTCCTGCTTATGGTCCGTAAAATGAACTATACAGCCTTTTAATAGGCCGTAAATGCACCGTACGGCCTTCTAACGGGCCGTAACTGAACCATAAATACTCCATTAGTCTCGCTCTACCCATTCTATAACCTTTAGGTTAAGCTTATTTGTATTAATTAGGGTTTTAAGAGTTTAATACGGCTTTGCCTTAGTTATAGCGTCTACTAAGTTATCTCCGCTACTAATCCATTTAACCTCTGTAATCTTACGTCGTTCATAGGCCTAACGTAAGCACATTAGGTTAACTATAAGCCTCTTCTCTTGTGTTATACCTAGTTTAACTAGGCAGTTATAAAGGGACTTTAAATCAGTGTATAAAACTAGGGGTAACTACTCTAGTTATAGAATCTTCTGGACCGTTAATTTAATTGCGGCTGCTATATTAAATCCATAAGCTAGTATACTACGGGTTACTCGTTTACACTTAATTAAAGACTAGTATAGTATATTTACGTCCTAATTACGGTCTATAAGTACAATTATAAAGCTAATTTATAATAATAGGTCTTTATTATTAGCAAAAGATGCGTCCGTAAATACTAGTAGGCTAAGGGAATTTAGGTCTAGTGGTATAAAAGTAAGTCCCCTTGCTACATTATTAATTTGCCACTAGATACGCTTATTAAGCTACTTAATATTTTCTTCTTATAGGTCTACTGCCAAGGCTGCAAAGAACAGATCATAGGCAGATTTAGGTTAATAGACTATAGCAATATAGGCACCTCTTGCACGCTATGCAGCGTATTAGTCCTTCGTATTTATAGTCTTATAGGTCTCTTCGCGGGAACTAGTAAGGTCTATAGGTTTTACTATAATAGGCTTTAGGTTTTAAGCTTGGCGTTCCTAAGTTAGCTTAATTAGGTTGCCCTTTTATATAATTAAGCCTCTATTAAACTTAATTAGAGTCTACTTAGTTAACTACTCTTACAGCTTTACTAAGAACTTTACCTTTTATAGTTTAGTTTCTTTAGCGTCCGCAAAGGTTTAGTCTACTAAGAAGAGGGTATTATTAGTTTGGAGTCCAATAATACTAAGGCCGTTTAATAGGGTGTATAAGAGGCAGGGGTTGTAGGTCAACTATTCCATTTTAAGTTTACTAACGTAATACTAGTGGTACGTCTTAAACCAATAGTTTCTGGCTTCTAGTACTCTATAAAGAGGTTTTATAACCCGTAAAATTATTCCTAGTTATAGGTTAAGCTCGTAGGGTAGTTGTATAAAGATGTCCCTACTTAGGTAAGTATTAGACTGCACGTAGGCTTATAAGATATCTCATAAGTAAAGGGCTATAGGTTTAATTTGCTATAATCTAGGCGTAAGTGTAAGTATAATCCGTTAACTAACCTATTAAATTATAGGTAATTGCGTAAGGACTAAGTTCTTTCCTTAGTCGTTATAAGCTTATATAACGAGCCTTAACTTTTTAAAGGCTTTATTAGTACTAGGGTACTTAATTTCGTTAATAAAGCGTAAGTTAAATATATAGACGCCTTGCGGAACGTCTCTCTCCGTTATAACCACAAAGACGCCCTTTTTAAGTAGTCCGTTAATCTCTTTACGTCGTAAGTCTGTAAAAGGGGTTTTATATACTAGAACTAATATATCTATAGGCGGAGATTGCCTTATAGATATACCTGCGGAGGTTAGGTAATTCTCCATTATAGGGTTCTTACGGGGGCGTCCTTAACCACGCTTTACGGCAGGTTTAGTAGGTTTAGTAGGTTTCTAGGGGACCTCTAGGGTAGGTAAGGGTACTTCCAGTTTATTTAATTCGGCGGGTGTTTCTAGTTTACCTAATTTGGCGGGAGCTTCTAGTTCGTCTAGCTTAACGTTATAGGTGTTTTTAAACTAAAAATAGGGTTTTACGGACGTGCTCCTAAAGCTGGTTGGGCCGCTAGAAAGTTATACGTAGTATATCTTGTCTTCTACAGCTAGTAGACAATAAGGTCTAGTCTAGTTACCATTCTTACGCTATATAAGGACTTTAGAATTAAGCGGGAGGTTATAAACTAAGGTTATATTAGGTCCGTTACGGTAATATAGGGCGCTATTAACAGCTTGTTTAGCCCGTAATTTAACTATTTCGGCTATTACCTTCTGTATTACAGCTGCTCGTTCCGTAATAGATGGGGTAGGAGGGCCTAGGTTGCTTATCCTTAGGTAGGCTCCGTAGACCAAAAGGGTGGGTACTAGTCCATTAGGGCCAGCAGTATTATTAATAGCTTTTACAGCCATCTATAGAGCTAGTTCCTTTTAGATATCCTTATATTCGTCTATAATAATCTAGTAAGCTCTCTATAAGGCTAAGTAAGCTCGTTTAATAAGCCTAATAGACTAATACGCCTTAACTAGGACAGCTTTTATTAATATAGCCATGGCCATAGCATACTACTAGAATTCCTTACTAATAAAGTTCTTACTAGCGTTGTGGGTAATATACTTAGGGGGTCTAATATATATATTAATCTAGCAGGTCCGTAAAATATCCTAAGTATATTTTGCGGATATATTTTGCAGCTAACGGGCGGCTTAATAGTGGGTTACCTTATCAATTATATATAATACTAGGCTGCCATTAATGTATATAATGTCTACGTACACTAAGTGGTTGAAATTAAGGTCTTTATAAAGAGTAAACTTAAATCGGCCTAGGGAATGTCCGTATTTCTAGCAGAAGGAGCAGTATTTAGTTAGGTGGTTAACTACCTTCTTATTAACGTCGTCATATCTAAAGCGTTTAAGGACTCTATACAGCTTTTCGGCTAATAGGTAGCCGAAACGGCAATATAGGCGGTAGATTTCCGTACTAGTAAGGTAGCACGGGTTATAATTAAAAGATTCCTAAATATAGGTCCGTAAAGTCTCTCCCTATATAAGGAACGGGTGTCCAAATCGTCGTGTAATTAGTAAGGTAATATGCTTACTTCCTAGGGTAGTTATAGGGCCAATTAGGGTATCCGTAACATTATTATAGTACACCTATAACCTATCCATGTCCGTAAGGCAGAGTAGGAAAGGGGTATCCGCTTTTACTATATAGAAGTTAACTGGGCTAATTAGAGTCTTAACTTTAACTAATCTAATTAATACGGTTAAGCTAATGCCGAATTAGATATTTACGGCCCCAGTTTACATAGTGTCGATATCCGTATTATCCTTTATAGTAGACTTCTTAAAGGCACCTATATTAATTATAACGCCGTAAAATTCTTTAGGGGTATAGCGTTCTATAGTGATATATACAAATAGGTCCTATTCGCGGTCTATAATGTCTATAATAGGTTTAACGGGTGTGCTTATAGGCTAGTTTTCGGGTGCAATTAAGTGTGTAAAGGAGCGGTCGGCTAATACGGTTGTAATATTAAAGGCTTAGCTATCCGTAAAAGGTCTAAAAGTAGTTAAAAACGTCTCTAAGGTCTTCTATTCCTAAGTATCTAAGTTAAAATTAATTATAAGGGCTTCCATTAACTCGTTAAGAGACTCTTCTACTTTCTTTCCTTCGTAGTCTAAGATAAACTAGTTAATCCGTCTGTTAAATCTCTTCTTAGACTTATCGCGTTCTTCCTAGGTATGCCTTATAGACCAATATCCTTCCTTACCACATACAAAGCACCTCTAATTGGTTTATCTACGGGGGTATGCTTTTATATAGAAGTTATTATAGGGGTTATAGGTAGGACCTAGTCGATATAGGTGCTGCTAGTGGTAGCGGCGGTCCGTAAAGTAGGCATCTAAGTCAGTTTGCGGATTTTATAGGTCCGTAATAAAGGCTTAAGTACTACCTAGCGGGTTTAAGGCTTTGTACGTTATAATAGAGGACCGTAGATAGTCAATAAGGCCAGCTACGGTATCTACGGGCTTATAATAGGCGTATTTATAGGGTTCTATTTTCTAGCAAGCCGTAATAAGTTTATTATATAGGAAGTCGTCCGTTTAAAGCTTAATATTAAGACTATGCTATAGGTGGCGGAGGTCTTTAGTAAGGATTTACAGGCACTCTATAGTCGATTTTTCAGTGTTCTTGTCTATTACGGTCCGTAACTTAGTCGCATTCCATTAGGTAAGGATATCACGCCTATATTCCAGCCCTTTAAAGTAGTTATATATAGCCTTATATAGCTTATTAAAGGGAACACTAAGGGGGTTACTCTTAAGGTTAATGTAGTAGTAGTTAAGTGCTAGGCCGCGCAGTATAGTAAAGTAGGCTTAGCTAAACACCTATTTAGGAATATTAGCCTTCTAATAGANGTCCGTAAAGATAGTTAGTTTAAAGTTAAAGTTATCGTTTTTACCGCTATACTTAGATTCGTTGGTATAGAGCTTAGCTAGGTTAGCTAGCTCCTTGCCGTAGGTCTTTAGTTAAGTAGGTTGCGAATTTATAACTTACGGATATATAGCTTGCGGATATATAGCTTGCGGATATATAGCTTGCGGATCTATAACTTAAATAACGGGGGTAATTTAGTCCGTATTTTGGTTTGTAGGGGTATTATAGTCCGTATTTTAGGTTACGGGGGTATTGCGGTCCATAGCTTAAGTACTAGGTATACTTTAGCCAGTAAGATTAATTCTAAAACTACTTAGGTTTATAGGATAAATTTAGTTAAGAGGGTTAGATATAAGGCTAGCGATTATATTAAGTTTGGAAGAAGTAAAGAGTTCCTTAATTTCTTAGAACTGGTCTAGGATTTCCTCTTTAGTCTATTCCGTTTGGTCCTTCTTGTATATTGTATTATATAAGGACTATATAACAGTAACTCGTTTATTCCTTTTAACCTATACACCTTAGTTACGTAAAAGGGTCCGTAAATTATAAATAGTAGTAAGGTTATATACCTTAAAGATAGCTTCATAAAGTCCACGAAGTCTTCCTAGTATTGCTTCCATAGGTTAACGTTTATAAGCTTAAAGTATCCGTACTTAAGGGTTTTAAATTTAATATAGTTATTAACATTAGCTATAGACGTAAGGTTAACTCCCTACCTCCACTTTTCTTAACTTTTATTAACTTGCTTGCTAATGTCTGCTATACTATATAGTGTAGTGCGTAGTAGGCGGAAGAGGTCTTATAAGGGTCCGTAAAATCGGTTAACGGGTCCGTAAAGGTTTGTAGGAGGGTAAGAGGTCTCCGTAAGGGGTCTTAATAGGTCCGTAGTGGTTCGTAAAGGGGTAAGGGGTCTCCGTAATAGTCCGTAAAAGTAATTAACGGGTCCGTAACGGTTTATAAAAGGGTAAGAGGTTTTTATAAAAGGTCCGAAGAGGTTTAAGGTTTAGGGGGGTTAAGGATAGGGGTTCTGTATAGGTCTATATTCGCGTCTATAACTTTTAGTAAACTATATTAAAACTTAAATAAGTATATAGAGTTAGTGATAGGTCTGTAATCCCCAACTTCCGACCTTTTAATAGGTCGTACTAGGAGTCTAAACAGGTGGTCGCTGTTGTGATCGCTTAGTAGGAGGTGTTAAGTAATTGCTAATCTGTGTGCGCTTACTAATCAGTATTTGTACTAATTTAATAACACGAGTAAGTTATATCCCGGGGCACGAAATACGTATAGTATCGTATACTCTTTGGGATAGTAGTAACTGTCGATTATATAAAGTAGACTACGTAGTCTATATACTGATACGCCTCCCCCCTAATTAGTTAGTGCTTTAGGAGTGCACTAGACGCGTAAGCGGGTAGTTAGTGCACCGAACGCGTAAACGCGTACTTAGCGTACCGAACGCGTAAGCACGCGGTTGGTACGACAGGTGCTATAATTATATAGTGCTAAATAAGAGCTACTGTTTTAAAAATAAGTTTGCTAGTTCTACTACTATAATTATTATAATAATAGTAGTAGTAGTAGTTCTTTGATTAACGTCTGATACGGATCCTATCTTGGCCCACGCAGACTACTCCGTCACAGGGGGGAAAACTTGTAATTTACATAAAGAAAACCCTGCAGTTGGGGGAGGAAAAACCCTATGAGCAGCCTCAGTAGGATGAAAAACCCCGATTTGCCATGTTTGCACGTAGCAGCGGCCCTACGGGCCTACTGCACGTCCTCCTCCTTAGATGTTTTGAACTCCTTGGGAACCACTGCTTCCTTCTCTAGCTTATCAAAGCTAGGGTTCACTACGTCCCAGCTAGGCCTTGCTNATCGATTACTGTGTCTTATTGTCTCTTTGTGTCCCATATCTTGCCCATCCCCTATATGCTATCTCTTATATAGACCACTGCCATATACGCCTTGCCNCCCCCCCCCTAGAGCCATCGAAGGCGTAAGGGGGATTCATCCGTTCTAACCACCGTAATACTAATAAGCGAGCGGGATATTGTGTTATTTGGGTATCTTTTGTGCCTAGGCCCCAGCTAGGCCCTCTCTAAGGGTCACTACTCCGTCGAAAGGAGACAGGGAAAACCGTGGGTCGCAATCCAAGCTGCTAGGTAGTATTTGGTAGTTAAAAACGGCGAGTGACCGCATGCTCCGCGGGCGACTGCCCTGGGGGTTAGGAGGGGCCGTATATTTGCTCGTTCGTTCGTTCGCTCGTACGCTCGTTCGTCCGTCGATGTGAGGTCGTCGATACTTTCCATTGGGGGCTAGGGGATGCTTTTAAAAGCTGTTCATCCACGTTGGATTATACAGGTGCTTAGTAGGAGAACTAGTGGCTATGTTGTGAAGGGGTACCGTCAGTAGTGGTTT
Organism: Cenococcum geophilum 1.58; assembly: GCF_001692895.1. NCBI lineage: Eukaryota > Fungi > Ascomycota > Dothideomycetes > Gloniales > Gloniaceae > Cenococcum > Cenococcum geophilum. Next base: position 570,118 of record NW_027137569.1, read on the forward strand.
TCGAGATCTCACCATCCCATGTGAAAACTTTTCACTACGCCCCACGACGCACACAACCACCAGGTCCTACTTGCACGCGCTGTGCAACGTCTCTGCGTTGGCTCTGGGTCTGAACTTCGAAGACCCAGGTTCGTAGCCGTCACCACGTACAGGTGCAGAATCCGTTTTCGACGGCCTTATAATAATAGTAAAGTACCTTAAAAACTTTATATATCTGTTAATAATTACTAAAATAGCGTTAGCAACCTCTTTAGTTCTTATTTTAGTAGGGGGTAAGCCTATAATAAAATCTATTATTAATTCTAATATAGGTCCCTACGGAATAGGAAGCACTAATAACTCGCCATATAGGCGATATCTAGATATCTATACCCTTTGTTACGTATTATATCTTAATATATAGTCTTTAACCTCTTTAGACATTCTATCCTAAAAGTATTTCCTTTAAACAGCCTTAAGGGTTCTATTAGTACCGTAGTAACCCCTAAGAGGGTCGTTATAGAAGATTTTTAAAATTTTGTTTTAAACTGCTTAGTCCTTTAGGATATATATAGCACCCTTAAAGCGCAATAGACCCTTTTAGTCTTGCTACTATATATTACGGACCTTATATCGGCAGTAGTAGCACTACTAAGAAGAGATATAAATGGCTTAGTTAAGATAGTATAGGAGACGTTAAAACCGATTAAGCTATAAGATAAAAGGTAGCCGTGTTACGTAGCTAGTTATATTATAAGTTTAGAATATAAGAACGTAGGAATATAGGAACGTGGAACGTACTAATATACTAATATACTAACATACTTAGTATATTTCTTAGGCGCAGTATTATATACTTAAAGGACTATAGTCCCTACCTAGATAGTTCTCTTTTTTATAGTAAATCTTAGAATATAATTAAAGTTAATCTATTAGGCAACTACTCTACTAGTTATTATTACGTTGTTAGCTTCCTCTTACCTATATACCTAGCCTATTAATAAGTCTACCGTAGTATTCCCTATAAAGCTTTATTATACATTTACTACCTAGTTACAGTATTAGTAAGTTAAATAATATACTACTAAAAGCACTAGCTATAACGCCGTTAATGGTAGCAACTACTTTAAGATTAGGTAAAAACACCAGCATAATAAATACTAACTTACAACTAGTTACGGTTAGACAGCTATAGAAAATAGTTAATTAATTAATAGATAACAATAGAATATTTAAAGAAAGGATTAATGGGATTAGAGCAGCTAAGGTTAAGCTACTATTAATTAAGCGGTTTTTAGGAGAGAAGTTAAAGCTTAAGGGATTCCTTATATAAATGTACTTTAAGGTTATATAAGAAGGGATAAAGCTAGTAATATTTATAGACTAAGTAGCCTATACGGGATTGTTCTTAATAGGGAGAGCGCTTAAGTAGTTTAAACCTTACCTTATAGAGGTATAAGAAAACGGTATAGTAACTACTAATTAAGAAGTACGATATATATTCGCTAGCTAAAATAGGTTCGCAGAATAGTTAATATAGATATTTAGAGACTTAGAGATAACTACTATAGTAAAACGGAGGCTTTAGAACCTAGTATAACGAACTTTAGTAATTAAGTATATTGGGAATACAGGTAAGTTGCCGTCACGTGCCGCCGCGGCACTAGCGTGGCGAGGAGCCCTAAGCTCCTCGCCCTTCCTTAAGCAAGAGGAGGAGAGAATAACAATTATTATACTACCTACAACTTGTAGATATATAATATCACCTTATATTACCAACACTATTTAGTAGTTAACTTTACTGTTATACTATAAAATAGCTAGGTATTTCACTAAGAAGAAATAAGCCACTATACTAGTGCTACTCGTACTAGAGGAAGCTATCTTTTAAGATTAGAACTGGTTCTAAACCTTAAATAGAACTCTTATATAAATCTAAGGATTTAAAGGCCAGAACTAGTTCTAAGCCTTTTCTAGATTATAAATTCTTACATCTATTACGTAGAATAACACACTTTATAAGTCTTTATAATTTAAGGCCAGAACTAGTTCTAAGCCCTATAATTACAAATATATATTATAAACGCGTATTAAATAACAAACGCGTACCAAATAATAATCCCTACCCTAATAATACTTCCCTTCCCCTAAAAACATGGCTACGCCTACCTTAAACAACTAGGAAGACTCCTTACTACTAGGGGTAGCTATATACGCGAAACTTATTAATAAAGATTAGGACGAATTTACTATTAATATAATAACTTATACCGTAAAACAAGTTAACGGCTTTCTTCTACACTGTATTATATTTTACTAAAGTAGATACTACGCCAATCTATAGCTATAGGAATATTTTAGGGAGGATTTTATAGGATAGACCGCTAACACCTAGGCACTTAGCAATGTTAATATTGTTTAGGATTTTTAAGACTTCCTCTATAGGAATAGGGTATATATTACTAAAAACGGTAACCTAATTACTAGTAATATTTAGGCTGTTATTATTAGTATAGAAGAACTAGTATAGATAAAAGCTAAGATTATATACTATAAAAACCTAGAACTAACCCATATTCTTTAAAAAGCAACTTTAATTTAGAATAAAACCCCTAGAACGCTACTATTTTACTTAAAGGTGCTCTCCTACCTAGAGGTGCTCTCCTACCTAAAGGTACTCTTCCTCTACCTCTGCTGCCTTTAGCTCCTTTACCCTAGCTAACTAGTAAGTCTTTACTATAAGAAGTTACGAATTTAATAAAGGTATATTTAAACAAGGAGAATAAGTTTAGAGGAGAATTATATAATATACTCGGAATAAAACTATAGATCTTTTATAACTATTATAGTAAGGTTAAAATCTAATACTACCAGTTTTATTATATTTTCTTAGTTCTATTAAAGGGACGGGCGGTAATATTTTATTATAACTATATTATAGGTAGAAACTATAGCTTTAATATAATACTTTAGCTTACTAGAGCCTACTTTAAAACTAATAAAAATCGCTAGCTTTATATATCCGAATAGTAAAAGACTATATTCTAAAGAGTTATTGCTTCTAACTTAATAAAGATTTATTTAGAGTGCCTTTAACTACTCTTTAATAACCTCTAGAAAATCTAATATAGCCTTACTAAAACTTACTAAAATAAGAATAGCCTAAGGGACTAGGTTATCTTAGCCTACTATAGTGTTCCTAAGTATAATTTAGCGCTATATAAACCTATAAATACATTTAAAGGAGTATATACTAAGCTACGCTCTGCTATAGGTACTATAATATAAATATAAGAATCTTAACAGTTTTATACCAAAAACCCTACCTAACTAAGTATTCCTAACTAATATAATTATAACTAGACTAACCGAATATATAGTAGCCGTAGTAGGGAATACGGCAAAGGGTATAATTAAAGTTAACTATAAGGCAATTATGGAGGTCCTTATAGAGGTTTATTTTAAAGTAATTACTAGAAGAAGTGTTACATTTATAAAAAGCCAAATTACTAGTTAACTAGATACTCCCTTAATAAGCAAAAGGAGGCATATAATAAGTTCCGTTAAAGTATAAGAAATATTAAAAATTATAAGGTTACTATAGCCTACTTTTAAAGCTTTCTAGTTTAATATAAAGGCATAAAAGATCTTAAGGGTAAGGTTAATAAGACCGAATAGCTCCTTATAGATATAGAAATTAAGGACTACTTACCTAACTAATACTTTACTAAGTATAGTAAGGTAAATGGGATATAAACCATCGCTATTCTTAATAACTAGTCTACACTCCACTCTATTATAAAGTTAAATATCTTTAATAAGCTAAGGGAGAGTTTTATACTCTCCTTTAATAATAAATACTTAGTAAACGTCTTTTATAGTATTATACCAGACACTAGAGCCACAGAAGTATTTATAGCAAAAAAACCTTAAGTTTAAGCCCTTTAGTAGCTTAATAGCTCTATTTAGATTAACTATTTAACAGTAGGCTAATATACGATTTATTTTAGCAAAGGTACTATAATCTCTCTTAGTATAATTAGGGTTTAAACCCCCTTAGGGTATATTACTTTTTACGTTATTCCTATAAATACCCCATTTCTATTTTGCATTAGAGATATATATAAATTAGGCGTTAAGCTTAATAACCTTAAGAATATACTTATTTAAGGAGATAGTTAGGTGCCTATTATACGCAAGTAGGGTTACCCCTAGTTGCTCCTTTATTAACTAGAAAAGAGTATTACTTAAAGCTACTTAACTAAGTTAGAGTTATGATAACTATACCGTCGTTTTAGCCACCTATTTATTTATTAATTACTTAGGGTTCTTTAGCAAGTAGGCTATAAAGTTAAGGTTAAGGCAATTAAGTATTTTATAAAATACTACTATTACTACTAAATAAATCAGAAGCCCCCTGGTCAATTTAAGTTTACCCTTAAAGATAACTATAACTTTAACTTCTATATTATTATTAATGTTATATATCTTAGCGGCAAGCTAATACTCTAAGTTGTTAACTTCTTAACCTCCTTTTAAGCCGTATAATTCTTAAAGGATATATTAGCTAGGAACGTATAGGATACCCTTTAATTATATTAGATTAATATTTACCTAGAACCCCTTAACCAAATCGTTTATAATATAAAAAAGAACTTCTTATTTATAGAGTTTTAATAATAGATAAAGGCAATAGTAATTAAGGTTAAGGAAGTTCCTATTAAGGTATATAATAGCGTTAAAAAAGTAGAGCAATATTATACGCCATTACGCCGCGTATATAAGATTATCTCTTTAAAACTAGAGAATACTAGTAAAGAACTTACCTTATAAATGGCTGTTAAAGCTATTAATAATTCTGCTAGCCTAAATGGACTCGTACCTATATTACTAGTCTTTAGCGCCTACCCTTAAATAACTAACGATTCTCTACTATCTCCCTCTATTATATAATAAGCTAAGGCTATTTATAAGGCAATAAAGGAGGTATAACGTCTCTACGCTATACGCTAGGTTAACAACGTATTAGGAATAAGAAATACCTTAAATACCTTAACTACGCTTAATCTACTACTTTAGTCTAAGGTACGCGTATAGCGTAAAAAGGGAGGATAGTTAGGTTTATATTAACTTATTATAATTAATAGTTAAACTTATACTATTTAGATGCCTTACAGACCTACTTAATTCTATTTAACCGTTATTAAGCTTTATTATAAAGATAATAGTTCTAAACCTTTATAGGATACCCTAAAGGAGAACCACAATTAACGTGCTCTAGAAGGCGACTATAATTTTAATATAATTATAGTAGAGGTTCCGCAACTATAACGTAGTAGAGGTTGCCTAAAAGGATTACAAAATCGTTAACATCTTATTAATTTTAAAGAGTAATTTATTACCGCCATTAAGAATAGAGTTAAGTTATTAATGGCCTTTATAATAGCTAAGGAGAAGGCTAACTTTAAGCTTGCAAAACAGCTCTAAAAGGAAGGTTGTATTATAACTCTTAGAGCTCCTTTTTAAGCATCTAATAAGTAGGAGTTTTTAAATTTAAGAAGTATAACCCTACTAAGTTTAATAAAGTTTATATCTTTAAGTTAAGAATGGTTAATAAGATTAAAGGTAAAGCTACTAACGCCCTATTTAAGAAATTAAGGCTTATTATCTAAGATTATAATAATAATAGTAAGAAGGTAATTCTTATATAATCTCCTACGATTTAATAAGCTAGTTAGTAAGTTATTATTACGCTAGCTCCCTCCTTAATAAAGAATAAAATAGCGGTTTATTTATAAGATATTACTTAAGCCTATACTTAATTAGAGACGCACCTTTAGCGCTTAATATTAGCATACCTTTTAGAGTAAATTCGCTACTAGTATCCTAAAGATATAATTATAGTTATACTTAAGCTATTATATAGAATTGTAAAGGCAGGAACTTACTAGTAGGCTACCTATAGTAAGTACTATAAAGAGAAGTTTTTAATAACTACTTCTATATTTAACCCCTACTTCCTTATTATAACTACGGGAACTCTATTTAGAATTATTGGCATATAAACTAATAATATAATTATCTTAGGAGATCACTAGTTTTTAGCTCTTAAAGAAGACAAGCTAGTAAAGGCAAATCTTATAGTAAAGCTAAAAGAAAAGCTTAATTTAATAACACTATTACTCTTTAATAAATGTATCCTTGCCCTAAACAAGAATTCTATTACTTTACGCTAGAAGGGTTAAGGTAAGAAGATTAATGTTATTAACATTAATTCTCTAAAGTAAAGATATATAGAGTAACGCGCTTGTAGAGTATATATTACTTCTATCTATTAACCTAAGGCTTTATTTAATCTCTTTATTGCTGCCTAACACTAGAAACTAACTAAGGATAATATTCTTGCCCTAAATAAACGTCTTTCCTAGCAAATAAACCATCTTAATTAGGGACTACTCTATATACCTATTAATCTTCCCACCGCTAAGCTCTTTATATTTATTAATAGATTATTTATAAATAATAAAGATTTTAGCTTCTAGCTAGGATATAAGATTATTATNNTAAACNAATNTACTAGAGAGANTAACTTTATAATCTACGGNAATCTTATCTANTANAGCTTAACTAANAGTAANCGCGTTACTTAAAGCGTTCTAGCGTTAGAGATATATAGAATAGTTAGCGGAGTTAATATAGTAATTGCAATTAGAACTACCTTAAAGATAATTATAGATTAACTTAAACTTCCCGCTATCCCTATAATTATATACACCGACTTATATTCCCTTTATAAGTGTTTAATTAAGCTTAGTATTATAAAGGAGAAGCGCCTTATGATTAATATTATGGTACTTTAGCAATCCTATAAGCGTTAAAAACTCTTTAAGATTTAATAAATTAATAGCTAAGATAACCTAGTAGATATAATAACAAAGGCACTAGAGACGTTTATTAATATAAATACTCTATATATATAAGTTAAAGGTTAAGTTAAAAGGGAGTAGGAGTATAATATTCTATAAACCCTAACTTAAACTAGCTAATTAGGATTTTTTATCCCTAGGATAGAAAATTGCTATTAGCTCGTTTACTACTAGCGCCTTAGCGGCCCTCCTAACAAGATATCTACCTATAACCCCTAAGTAAGAAAGCGGTACGTGCTAAGAGGCAAATTCTGGGATAGCGAGACTTATATTATAATGGTAATAGTAAGTAAGGAGGATTAATATTTATTACGCTAGTCGAGCGGTATATATATATAGATAGCAACTGCAAAAGAAGAGTTGCTAGTGTTGGGAATATAGGCAAGTTGCTGTCACGTAAGGCAAGTTGCCGTTACGTGTTGCCGCGGCACTAGCGTGGCGAGGAGCCCTAAGCTCCTCGCCCTTCCTTAAGCAAGAGGAGGAGAGAATAATAATTATCATACTACTTACAACTTGTAGATACGTAATATCACCTTGTGTTACCGACAAAGTATATAACGTAGTTTTAAATATTAGCTATATAGGTTAAATAGAATAATAAGGCGCTTATAGCATAGTATAAACAGTGACTTAAAGTAAAAGTCTGGGATATAATTATTTTAATAGAAGATATAAAAACCCTATAGGATTTAATTAATTAAGCAATTAAGATTAATAATAGGATCTACTAAAGGGAGCAGACTAAAAAGGGTTAAGATAGAGTTTTATAGTTATATAAGGCGCAGAGTACGTAGTAATAAAGTTAAAATTAGAAACTATAATATAGCGCAAAGCTAATAGACCTAAGCGGTACTAAAAATACCTATAAGAGATAAATAAGAATATTATAAAAACCTAGAGGTTAAGAATTAAGTAATTATAGGACTAAGAAGTAAAGGCTAAACTAAGGATTTTAGCAGCAGAAGACGTTTAGGCGAACTCTATAGTAAAATAAGTAGTTTAAAGAAGGAGCTTATATAAATTGCGGAAAATAGGGTTATTTTACCAAAAATAATAAAGATAGATAATAGAACTATATAATAAAGGGAATTAGACTAGTAGACAATATATATATATATAAAGGGATAATAATATACTACGAGGAACAAAGGAGTATTTAATTAAGAGTTTTGTGTCTTGTTATAATAACATATACTAAATTTATAGGGACGTTAAATATAGCGCAAGCTATTAGCTATAAAAGCCTAAGTTAAGAGGACTCTATGATATAAGAGAGTTAGATAAAGAACTAGATTAACTTTATAAACTAGATTAGAACTAAGACGGTATAGCTAGCTAGTAGTTAGCGGAGAAGTTTTTTGCGCATTAATTCTATTAAGTGGCAGGATCTAAGAATTAAAATAATTAGACTATTAGTATCGGTAATAAGGTAATAAAGATAGCTTACTAGGAGTATATAAACCTTAAAAACGCAATAGAGGTAGAGAATCATTCTATTATAGAATAGGGAACATTAATAGGGATTAAAACTCTATTAGATACAATATCTATCGCTTTATAAGATGTAAGAGATATAGGGTAATAAACTACTTCGGCACTTAATAAAGGTAAAAGGCTAAAGGTATAAGATTCTCAGAGTAAGATAAGTAAGATTTAAGATTTTAACAAATAGATAAGAATATAAGCTAGCTATTTATAAGGATAGATCAAAATAGAAAATAAGTTATAGGATTCTTAAAGCGAAATAAGCGAGATTTAAGACTCTTAAAATAAGATAAGAATACTATAAAAGCTTAATTAGTGTAAGGCTAGAGTACGGCTTAGGAAAGAAGTAAGCTTAGGATTAAGAATCCTATAGGACTAAGACTCTAATACTAGAATAAAAACTATTAAAAAATTGTAAGTAAGGCTTAGTAATAAGATTAAAAAATTAATACCTTAGTTAAAAAGTAGGAAGACTTTAACATATTAGTAAGAAAAAGGCTAGATAAAAGTAGTAAAGAATTCCGGAATAGAATTTTTATATAGCAGAAATATATGCTAGAAGTAATAAATTATTTAGAAAAGAGAGTACCTATATAAAGGATTACTAATAGGCCTAAGATAGGTATACTAAAAGCAAAATAGCTAACTAAACTAAAAGAAGAAGGGGATCTAGGAATTTTAACTAGATTTAAAGAATAATATATAAAGGGCTGTTACAATATAGTAATAAGAAGATACTTTCTTATAAATAGACCGTATATACTTAGGGAGCTATATTAAAAGTAGTATAGGTAGCGACATAATAATAAGTAGGAAGATTTCTATATATAGTTAGATAAATAAGTTATTTAAGACTAATTAATTATAGAAAAGGGTATAAACTATATTAAGGGAGCCTTAATTATAACACTAAAGGATCTAGAAAAGTAATTAGAGGACTAGAGAAGTAAATAATATATCTTAATACCTATAAATAATGTAGTAATGTATAGATTAGTATAATAAAAGTTTAAGCTTAAAGATAAAAATAAGCTAAGAGTTAACCTAAAGTACCTAGCGTATTATATATTAGCGTAGATTATATATATATAGATAATATATATAATATATATAAGAATCTAAAAAAAAAAGAATTAAAAATACTCTATAAAAATATATTAGGCGCTAGAAGAGCAATAGTATAGGAATGCTAAGTATATATAAAGATGGTATCTAATAAAAGTCTGGGAGTTAGGAGACTTAATACTTTAATTAAAAAAATTCCTTACAGAAGAATGCTTAGACGGATAATAGTAGTAAAAATGCCTAGAGAATATATGTCTATAGTATATTAAGGATAAAAAGTAAATAAGGCATTAGCTAAAGAATAAGCTAAGTATAATAAAATTTAATAGCTAATAGTTAGGGAGAGGAAAGACCTACGGGACTAAAGGGAGCTAGTAATAGAGCCTTGGCATATGTATATAGACGTGTCCTTTTCCACCTTCTACTCCTTATCTTAATATCCGGGTCTATAGACTACCAATTATACAGGCTTGCATACGTTCTTTACGGCGCTCGTGCTTTAATTAACTAAGTCGCTGTAACATTATATTAAAATCCCTCAGTTAGACGCAGGCTGTTATAATCTAGGTTAAGTCCTATAGTGGACGGGTAAACGGAGCCTTACACGCAGGCAAAGGAAGGAGATATACACTCCTATAACAAAGCAGGTCCCAGGAAGTCCTATAGTAGCTACGTTGCGAGAAGCTTAGTCCCTACACCGCGCAGGCACCCTTATATTTCTTTTTGTTTTTATTTTAATCAGACTTGCTAATAAACAAACAGCCGTTTGCCTATTTCTATTATTTGTTTGTTTATACCAAACAAACAAATAATCTAGAGGGCTAGGAATAGGCAATCAATCAATCCAAAGGGAGGCTCGTTTGTTTGGGTAGATTGGGTCGTTTATATATATATTTAGTAGAGTTTTAGGTTTTAGGAGGAGTAGGTAATTTAGTGGTAAGGTTTAGGTAATTATATAATATATATAGGCGTAATATAATATACCTAATTACGGAAAAGTCAACACCTACTACCACTACGTCGCCTATTATCAATATACCGCCTCTAATATATCCTACCATCTTACTAAAGCTAACCTCACCAATCTTATAGAAGAAATATACTTAGTTACAGATACCGAGGCCGCTAAAGCCTCTAATATTAATATTACCAAAAGTAGCTTAGTATAGGACAACAACGATTATATAGGGCTTAATTAGGATAAGGTACCAAAGTACTAACGGCCTCATTCTAGCCTAAAATATACTCCGAGCTATATTTGGGACTATAGCTAGCGACTTTAGCAGCGGTATAATGCTAAATCGACCGTTTGGCTATATAAGTACTGCTATAAGCATAACATTAAAGTAACACTTTATAAGACTAGCAAGGCTACGTCCTTAGTAAAGACACATCTTGCTAAGGATATAGAGGGCCACCGAATTAGCCAGAACGGTAAAACTATTAATTATCCCAGTCAAAAGCGCGCAGGAACTATTTTGGAGCAAATTTAACGAAAACACCACGTCTTATAAGTTGTCGCTAATGTAACGGAGCCTTATAGTAGGAACTACGGTAGACTCGTTAATAGGCTAGGTATGTAGGTATTGCAAGTAAGTCAACAACGTAATAACAACTAGTAAAGTGGTTGCCTAATAGATTAACTCCAATTATATTTTAAGAATTACTATAAAAAAGGAACTATTTAGGTAGGGACTAAGGATCCTTAAATATACAACCGTACTCCTATAAAATTCTTCTTATATATATTATACGTGTTATATATAAGGTACGTAAGTTCCTTTTATTCCTCTTGTTTAATATATAGTATATTATATAACCTTAGTTACTATTCCTCATTATATAGTTCTACGGGTTTTATCCTAAACCGTGCCTATATTAACTAACTAGCTTATTCTAACTCTTTTCTAAATAGTTATAACATTGTACTAAAAGCGTCCGTAACACTATCTCCCTCCTCTCTATTTTTATCCTTAAAGATACCTAGTATCTCTAAGTCGTTTACTAGAGGTATAATATCCGTCTAATTAACTTAGTTAATATTATTACTTATAATACCTAAAGCCTCTTCTTCTTTATACGCGCAACGTTATACCCGCACTATTACTGCAATATTATTACTTAGTAAAATAATGCTATCTCCGTATTCTTGCTATATAAAAAAGGGGTTAGTATATATTATATTAGCGAGTCCTTTATCTTAATAACCCTCTTTTTATTTAAAGTGCACTAAAGCAAACGTTTAATCGTTTTATAATATTCGCTCTACTTCTAACGCTAAATATACGCGTCCTATAACTCTTAATAGTCTTTAAGTTCCCTAAATAATTTATTATAGGGTCTTATATTTAATCTACTACTATAAAGCTTAATAGTAACCTAGCGTAGGCCCTTATAAAGCTTAAGTGTTCTTAAGATACGGAATAAAAGGCCCTAGACGCCCGTATCGCGGCATTTACCCATTTACTTTATCTTAAAAAAGTTTATAAGAAGGTTTGTTTTAAGGAATAGAAACTTATAAAGTAAGGTTTATAGGAACTTGGTAATAAAAGAATAGATTTTCTTTTAATAGAGAAGGAAAAAACTTTAAGTAGTTCGGCAGTCGCTCTTCCTAGGTCCCCCTTAGGTAACTTATTCCTTAGCGATTCCTCTTTATTAATATTACCTAACCTTTTCTCTTCTAATACTCCTATACCTTTCCTATAGCGTTCTTTAGGTTCTTTAGTAACTTTTAGGTAGTCTTATTATAGCCTATCCACTTTACTTTATACTATATTTTATCGTCTACGTCCTTATAGCTAACGATCTTTAAAACTTACTATTTATCTTTCTCTTATCCTCTATATGTATCTGCTTTATAAACTAGTGGCTTAATATTCCTATATACTAACTCTAGTATCGCAATATACTATATAGGGTAGATCTTTATCCTAGCTAGTAGGTTTAATTTAAATATAACTAATAAAATTTTTTATATAATTTTAAAAGGTCCTAGTCTAATAGAGTTTAACTTCTTGCTTAGTCGTTAACTCTTAAAATTTTTGTATAGTAACTATACTTTATCTCCCTCCTTAAGATCTAGTCCCTTAGATCTCTTAGCATTATAGTACTTTTTCATTCTTTACTGTACTACCTTAGCTGTTTCTATAAGGTCTGCATAAAGATTTATTAAACTCTTTATTCTTTACTTAGCTATACTATTTATCTTCTTTATTTAACGTGGCGATAATAAGGTCCTTAGCTTATATCCGTAATTTGCCTTAAATAGTAATATACCTATTCCTTCTTATAGTGTTGTATTATATATAAACTATATAACTAGTAATAGTGATACCTAATTATTCTGTGCGTAATTAATATAATGCCTTAGATACTATTCTAGTATCTAATTTAATCTTTCTATTTAACTATCTATCTATAGATAATATACGGTAGAAGTTACTACTTAAACTCCTTACTCTGCTAAGAATACTTCCTAGAATGCTATTATAAATCTTAAATCTCTATCTAATATAATCTTACTTAGTACTCTATATCTTATAAATACTTCTTTAATATAGATTCTAGCGACATTTTTTGCTAATATTTCTTCTATATATGCTATAAAGTATCCCCACTTTATAAGCTTATCTACTATTACTAAAATTATATTATAATCTTATCTAGTAATAGAATCTCTTAACTTTAGTAACTTTATAATAAAGTCCTATAATATAACTTCCTATAGTCTCTTTAGTATTTTAACTGGTTATAGCCCTCTATATAGCTTATACTTTATTAGTTTATTCCTTTAATAATCTAAATATTCTTTTATAACTTACCTAGCTAGTCCCTAGATTCTATTAATAATATACTCCTCTTAAAGTCTTAACACTAAGCCTATAGCTCCATTATATCCTTAAGTTAGTCCCTTATAAAATAACTTAATAAACTCCTTTGTAATAGATCTTAGTATATATATTACTTCTTAATTTTTATACTACTCTAAGTCTAGATTCTCTACCTATATATCTTAGATTCTTTATATCTAATTACTCTTTAGTAAATTATAGATCTATTCTTCTTATATTGCTATAATTTTTGGATAATTATATCTAATTAATCCGTCTATATCTTTTTGTAATAAAGCCCCTAATAGCTTTTTATCGCTTTATAGTTTAGTCTTTCTACTTAAAGCATCTGCTTATGCATTCTCTATACCCTTAGTATACTAAATCTTAAAATAGTATTCTATAAGTATCTCCGCCTATTTAACCTATCTATAATTAAGTTCTTTTATTATTAGGAACCCTATTAGGTTCTTATAATCTGTCTTAACTATAAATAGTTTCTCTATACCTTATAAGAATAATCTCTATTCCCTTAACGCTATAACTATACCTAATAACTCCTTATTATAAATATTATAGTTTAGTTCCGATAGTATTATCTTCTAACTATAGTATACTACTAGGTGCTATCCATTTTAATATTTCTATAGGAAGCACGCCCCTAGTGTATAGTCTAATACATCCGTTTTAACCACTGTCTCTAACTATAGTTAATAGATTTTAAGAACTAGCTCCTAGGTAAATAACTGCTTAATCTTTCTAAACAGTTCCTTTTATTCCTCTCCCTATACCTATAGTTCTTCCTTCTTTATTAATCTTATAAGTGGCTTAATATTCTTTAACTATTAAGCTATAAACCTTCTATAGTAATTGCAGAACCCTAAAAATAACCTTAACTATATTATATTTTCTAGTTCTTACTAATTTACTATAGCCTTAATCTTTTTTAGATCTATATTAAGTTAGCCTAGTTTAATAATAAATTTAATAAAATCTGTCTTCCTAGTAAAGAACTCGTATTTCTTAATTGCTACTAGTATCTATTCTTCTTATAGTTTCTTTAAAACCTATTTAATGTGTTCTCTATATTCTTCCTTACTTATTAAGTAGATAATAATATTATTAAGGTATACTATAATAAATTCATCTAAGTGTTTCCTTAATATATTATTAATACGCTTCTAAAACGTTACTAGTGCGTTTATAAGCCTAAATTATATAACTAGTAGTTTATATAGTCCTTCCTTTAACCTAAAGGCTGCCTTTTATTTATCGCCTTCCTTAATCCTAATCTAATAGTACGCCTATCTTAGATCTATCTTTGTAAAGATTTGCGTATTACTAATCCTATTTTAGATTTTGCTAATTAAGGGTAAAGGATACCTATCCTTCCTAATAATACTGTTTAACTGTCTATAGTTAATGCATAGCCTAAGTTTTCTATTCTTCTTTAGTACGAATAGTACTAAATATCCCGCTAATAACTGCGATGGTCTAATATATCCCTTTTAAAGATTTTCCTAAATAAACTTCTTAAGTGCCTATAACTCTTTTTCTATTAACTTATAAGTTAGGTAGAACCTTAAACTTATTCCTAGTTCTAACTCTATTTTATAGTCCTATATTATATATTCTAATAGCTTTTTACTTTCCAGTAACTATAGCTTCTTACTATATTTATAGTATCTCTTTAGTATATAACTTAATCCCTAATTAGTCTCCTTATATATCGCTCTAACTTAATACTATACTAACTTAGTTTATTATCGCATTTTATATTATTATATATCTCTAATATTAACCTAACCTATAATCTAATTAATCTTTAGATTATATTCCTATAACTAAGGTATTTCTAATACTGCCTTATTATTCCCTAATAGTAATATATTAAAAGACATCTTAACTTATTTCCCTTTAATAGTTATCTAAATTAGTCCTGTTTTAAGGTTAATAATACCTCCTCTATAAGCTATTAGATCTCCTAATATTATTACTAATAGGTAAGAGTACTCTTTTTGCCTATATAGTAGCCCTATCCTTTTAACTACTACTAGTAAGATATGGTTCCTTATTACTTTACTATCTACTAATACTTTAAACTGCTAATCTTGCCATTTAATTCTTAGATTTAGGTATTATTCTTAAATTCCTTTAAGGGTCTAAGGCTCTATTACTAGCTCCTTCTAGTCCTATAGGCCTCTACTTTTCCTAACTATTAGCTACTTAATCCTATTATACTTAGCTTACTCTTTAGCTAATACCTAGTTTGCTTTTTGTCTTTAATATACTATAAATAGGTATTTTCTAGATATTCCTATTATTATCGTCTATCTAAGCATTCTTCTATAAGGAATCTTCCTAATTAAAGTATTAAACCTCCTTCCTCTTAGACTTTTACTGGATGCTAGCCGTGTATATACTTAGCATTTCTATACTATTGTTCTTCTATTATCTAGTATATCCTTATAGGGTATTTCCGGTTTTTTTCCTTTAAATTTTTATATATTTTATATATATCGTTTACACATATAATCTATAATAGCGTATAGTATGCTAGGTGCTTTAGGTTAACTCTTAGCTTATCTTTATCCTTAAGTTTAAACCTTTATTATACTAATCTAAATATTATAGCTTTATTTACAGGTACTAAAACGCGTCTCTTACTTCTTTAGTCCTCTAATTATTCCTCTAGATCCTTTAATATTATAATTAAGGCTCCCTTAATATAATTTATTGCTTTTTTTATAATTAGGTGGTCTTAGATAACTTTTTCGTTTAACTATATATAAAAATCTTCCTACTTATTATTATATTGTTATCTATACTACTTTTAGTATAGCTACTAAAGTATATATGGTCTATCCGTAAAGAAGTATTTTCTTATTACTGCGTTATAACAGCCCTTTATGTGTTATTCTTTAAACCTAGTTAGAATCCCTAAATCCTCTTTATTTTCTAGTTCGGTAAGCCACTTAGCTCTTAGTATGCCTATTCTCGGCCTATTAGTAATTCTTTATATAGGTGCTCTATCCCTTATATGACCTAATATACTAAATTTTATATCTAGTTTCTTTTCTTACTATATAAGGATTCTTGCTCTAAACTCGTCTATAGTTTCTTTTACTTTTTGCCTTATAAATAGATCCTTAAAGTTATCTTGCTTCTTAATTACTATATTAACTTTTTAATCTTTAGGTTAAACACTTTATTTACCTAGTAAATCTTCTAGGTCTATATATCTATCTCCTAGTTTAATTACTATTTGCGTTATAGATTCTCTAATTTATAGTGAAGTCTCTTACTTCTTTCTTATAGGTGTCCTAATTCATACTCTAAATTCTTAAATTCTTAAATTCTTTAATCCTAAGCTTGCTTTTAACTTAAGCTTAGCTCTAGCCTTAGTTTAACTAGGCTTTACTAGTGTTTTTATCTCGTCTTAAGAGTCTTAAATCTCACTTATCTTATCTTAAGAGTCTTATACCTTTAGGAAACTTCGTCCTAAGCTTATTTATATATTACTGAACTAAGCCGTTACTCTATCCTATTGGTTTTCGTCTATTATAGGTTCTTAAGCATGCTTTATCTTATCTTAAGAATCTTAGTTATCTCTTATTTTATTTTAAAAAATTTAAGCCTATAGTCTTTTGCCTTTATTAAGTAGTAAGCTAGTACTAGCAGTTATCTACTTACTTAATTATCTCTAAATATTACTCTTTCCGTTTTATAAAGTAATAGATACTATATCTAATGGTGTTATAATACCCGTTACTAAACCTTACTCTATAGTAGTCTTAGTCTCTACTTCTATTGCGTTATTAAGGTTTAGATACCCCTAATTAGTTCCCTTACTATCCTTATCGCTATTAATTAATAAGTACTCTAACTCTATTATTATTATTACTAATTATTATCTATATATTACTATAATATCTTAATCCAGCTTATAGAGTTAATCTTATTCTTTATCTAACTCTTTAGTTTCTTTAAGTCTTTTTAACTCTAGCTCTTATAGCTAATAGCTTATACCATACTTGGCGTCTTTATAAATTTAGTATACGTTATTATAATAAAATGTAAAACTTCTAATTAAACTCTTTTATTCCTTGTAGTATACTATTATCCCTCTATATATATATGTTATATACTATTAGTCTAATTCCCTTTACTATATAATAACTCTAACTACTTCTATAGTCTCTAGTAAAATAACTGTATAATTATAGCACCTAGTATACGAACGCGTAAATACGCGTTCGTGTACTAACCACCTACGTGCTAACTAATTAGGGGGGAGGCGCGTCAGTATATAGACCACGTAGTCTACCTTAATAGAATCAACAGTCACCATCTAAACAAGCATACAATACTACACGTATTTCGTGCCCGTAAATACAACTCACTCGTGCTATTAAGTTAGTACGAATACTGATTAGTAAGCGCGCACAGATTAACAATTACTCAATACCTCCCCCCAAGCGATACACACGACAGCAACTACCTATTTAGACTCCTAGTACGACCTACTAAAAGGTCGGAAGTCGGGAATTACGGACTTATCTCCAACTCTGTATACTTATTTAAGTCTTAGTACGGTTTACTAGAAGTTATAGACGTAAATATAGACCTATACAGAACCCCTATCCTTAACCCCCTTAAACCTTAAACCTCTTTAGACCTTTTATAGAAAACCCCTACCCTCCTATAAACTATTACGGACCCATTAATTAATTTTACAGACTATTATAAGACCTCCCCCACCTATTACAAGCTGCTACCACCTACTACATACCACACTACACTATAGTATAGTAGACATTAGTAAGCAAGTCAGTAAAGGTCAAAAGAAGTAGAGATAAGGAGTCGACGTTACATCTATAAATAACGTTAACGACTATATTAGTTTTAAAATCCTTAAATATAAACACTTTAAGCTTATAAATAACGACCTGTAAAAGTAATATTAGGAAGACTTTATGGACTTTATAGAAGCTATTCTTAAGGCCTATAACCCTATTACTATCCGTAAACTACAAACCCTTTTACGTAACTAAGGTATATAGGTTAAAAGAAATAAACGAGTTACTGTTATATAGTTCTTATATAATACAATATACAAGAAGGACTAAACGGAATAGACTAAAGAGGAAATCCTAGACCAGTTCCAAGAAACTAAGGAACTCTTTACTTCTTCCAAACTTAATATAATCGCTAGCCTTATACTTAACCCATTTAACTAAATTCGTCCTACAAACCTAAGCGGCTTTAGACTTAACCTTATTAGCCAAAATACACCCTACTCTTAAGTTATGGATTATAATACCCCTATAAACCAAAATACGGACCAAACTACCCCTACTATTTAAGTCACAGACCCGCAAGCCATATATCCGCAAGTTATAGATCTATAAGTTATAGATCCGCAATCTACCTAAGTAAAGACCTATAGTAAGGAGCTAGCTAACCTAGCTAAGCTCTATACCAACGAATCTAAGTACAGCGGTAAAAATAATAATTTTGACTTTAAACTAACTATCTTTANNGACNTNTNCNANAAGGCNNATATTCCTAAATAAGAGTTTAGCTAAGCCTACTCTACTATACTGCGCGGCCTAGTACTTAACCACTACTACACCAACCTTAAGAGCAACCCCCTTAGTGTCCCCTTTAATAAGCTATACGAAGCTACCCGCAACTACTTTAAAGGACTAGAATATAGGCGTAATATCCTTACCTAATAGAATACAACTAAGCTACGGACCGTAATTAATAAGAACACTAAAAAATCGACTATAGAGTGCCTGCAAATTCTTATTAAAGACCTCCAGTACCTATAGCACGGCCTTAACGCTAAGCTTTAAATAGACGACTTCCTACATAATAAACTTATTACGGCCTGCTAGGAAGTAGAGCCCTACAAGTACGCCTACTATAAGCCTATAGATACCTTAGCTGGCCTTATTAATAATCTATACTCCTCTATTATAACCTATAAAGTCTTAAACCTACTAGGCAGCACTTAAGCCTTTATTACAGATATTTAATATCCATAAATAGACTTAGACATCTACTTTACGGACCGCCGCTACCGCTAGTAGCACCTGTACTGACTAAGTCCTACCTATAACCCCTATAGCAACCCCTATATAAAAGCATACCCCTATAAACAAATAAGCCAGAAATGCTTCGTATGTAGTAAGGAAGGATATTAGTCTATAAGGTATACCTAGGAAAAACATAATAGGTCTAAGAAGAGATTTAATAAACGGATTAGCCAGTTTATCTTAGAATACAAAGGAGAGGAAGAAGAGGAGCCCCCTAATAAGTTAATAGAAGCCCTTATAATTAACTTTAACCTAGACAATTAGGAACAGGAGACCCCAGAGATATTCTTAACTACTTTTAGACCTTTTACGGACAGCTAAGCCTTTAATATTACAACCATATTAGCCGACCGTTCCTTTATACACTTAGTTATGCCCAAAAACCATTCTATAAGCACCCCTATTATAAACATTATAGATTATAAGCAGGACTTATTTACATATATCACTACAAAACGCTATACCCCCAAGGAATTCTATAGTATTATAATCAACACAGGCGCCTCTAAAAAGTCTACTATAGGCTATAGATAATACCTTATATATAGGACCACCGCAAATAATAATACGGATATTAATATTACGCAAACTAGGGCCGTAAACGTCTAATTCGGCATTAGCTTAACTACATTAATTAGATCAGTTACAGTTAAGACCCTAATTAGCCTAGTTAACTTCTATATAGTAAAAGCAAACACCCCTTTCTTACTTTACCTTATGGATATAGATAGGTTATAGGTTTACTACAATAATATTACAGACACTTTAATCGGCCCCGCAACTACCCTAGGAAGTAAGTATATTACCCTACCAATTACACAACAATTTAGACACCCATTTCTTATATAGGGAGAGACTTTACAGACCTACATTTAGAAATCTTTTAACTATAACCTATACTACCTTACTAGTACGGAGATCCACTATCTATACTGCCGTTTCGGCTACCTATTAGCCAAAAAGCTATATAGAGTCCTTAAACGCTCTAGACACGACAACGTTAACAGGAAGGCAGTTAATTACCTAACCAAATACTACTCCTTTTGCCAGAAATACGGACGTTCCCTAGGCCAATTTAAGTTCACCCTTTATAAGAACCTTAATTTTAACCACTTAGTATATATAAACATTATATATATTAACGGCAGCCCAGTATTACATATAATTAACGAGGCAACCCGCTACTAAGCCGCCTATTAGTTGCAAAATATATCCGCAAAGTATACTTAGGATATTTTACGGACCTACTAGATTAACATATACATTAGACCTCCTAAGTATATTACCTACAACGCCAGTAGGAACTTTATTAGTAAGAAATTCTAGTAGTATACTATGGCCATAGCTATATTAACAAAAGCTGTTCCAATTAAGGCGTATTTATAACGGCGCTGGGGCACTACCCCATGCGACGTCTACATGCAGCCTAGTTAGGGGCTCGCTTAGAGACTTGGCTCGTGTATATAGACGTATCCTTTCCTTAACCTTCTTCTGCTCCTTAGCTTAGTATCTTTATAATACAGCATTCTATAAGCTTCGGTTTAGAGGCATTTGTACGAGCCGTAATATTATACTAAGCTTACCTACCTAGGGGGGACTTTATTTGTTTGGAGCTCCCTCTTTACCTTACCTAGGAAGGCCTAGATAATCTCCCACCCCCGTTCCGCGTGTTCTAAGGGGATACGCGTCGAACACCCCTAGCTACGCGTCATCGACGCGTTAAGTCACTATCATTAATACTAGGAGCCGGTATTTAAGCAGCTAGAAGGTCTCCTATAGATAAGGACAACTACCTAAGAAGGTAAGAATATCTTACCCCCCTAACCTTTTTAACTAATACGGAGTTGTATAAGCTACAAAGACGACCTTAGTTAAGACTTAGCCTAGTACTACGGAGAATGATATAGTGATCCTGTTACTAAGCCCAGTACTAATCCTGTAGTATTAGCTAAGATAAGCTAAGATATAACCCAAGCCGTGCTATTAGGCGGTAGGTATATATTATCTATAAAGTTCTCTAGTATGTATTAGGTTTAGGCCAACGGCTAAGACGAGCTGACTTATAACCCGCGCTATGCTATTAGGCGGTAGGTGCATATTATCCGCGAAGTCCTCTAGAACAAATCCTACCCATATTCTCTGGTATAGACTACGCTATAATAACCACCCTAATTAATACTGAGCTATATAAGGAGAGATAAAATTAATTAGGAAGGACTTGCTGGCACTATACTACTACCCTAAAACCCTAAACCCAATAACCTGTCGCGCCGATATACCTACAATACAACTCTCTAACTTGTCTATAAACGCCCTTATAGACACCCATTAAGTTCTCATTAATAACCACCGTACGTAATTAACCCGAACCTTACTATTAACCTAGGTAGTCCCTTAATCTTACGGCCGAATATATCTACATCTTATGTATAGGGGTACTAGGAACCTAGGGGAGAATTTAAGTAATTTATGGCACTCTTAATTAGGAGAACAGATTAGAAGAATTATTCCGATTTATAGCACTCTCCAATAGCTCTACAGATAAGCCTATTTATCTCTATAACCTCTTACAAACTATTAACGCGTTTCTCTTAATAGCCTTTTATACGACCTTCTATAAATAAGACAGCCTACTATTATAAAAGCATGTTTTGCCAATTGTTAATAAGAATTAAAATATTAACACGTACGCCTTAGTATATACGCTCTTAATACTATTTATTAACTACCCTTAAACTACCTACTACTTAACGGTAGTCCTCCTTAAACGATAATATGCAAATCTACTCTCTAATAGCATCTTATTAAATCGAACGCTATATAACAGCTTACCCTTGTATAACTATGCTCAAATATTAAAGCGCACTCTTTCTTTAATACCTTTAACCCTCTAATAAGAATCGAAATATCGACACGTACCCTCTTAATACCTCTTTTAATACCTCTAACAACGATTTAATATGCTAAGTTATAATAGTATTCCTATAAGTTCTTAATCAATCCTAGATATCTGCTACTTATAGCGATATCCTTAATTAAATCTAAGTATTCAAATACGCCTGTTAACTCTATAGCGTACCTTTAAATAACCGATAACGTCTCAAACTACTTACTAATTAATAGTAGACCTTAAGAAACCGACAGACGGATCATGCCGTTACGCCTGCAATCTAAATGCGATTTAAATGCGACCTAAATGTAATTTAAATGTAAACCCAACTAACCGTTATGCCGATATACCTATGACACGAACTATAACTTTAACAACAACCGTATAAGTTTGTTAATAATTAACTACCTCCCTAACCAATTTAATCGTCTTCTTCTCTACCTACGGTAATCCTTTTTAACTAATACTAAGCTACGCATACCAAGTAACAACTATAGTTAATACTAAGTTATATAAGCTTTACCTTAAGTATTTATACACTCTAATAATAAGGTTAATACTAAGCTATATAAGCTTTAATAACGAAATTAATTTAGACAAACTAAATAATAATTATGCCGTTACGCCTGCGATCCGAATGCAATTTAAATATAATTTAAATGCAAACCGATTAACTAATCATGCCGTTATACCTGCGATTAATTAACCAATAATAGCGCCGATACGCCTACTATCTACTATTAGACGCTAGCACCGTACTATTACTAAATAGACAAGAGCTTGTGCTGATACGTATATAAGCTATATTTCTTTTTTCTATGGCTTAGGGCGCGCTATATTAAAGGAGGGGGTAGTAGAGCTAAGGAGGTACTAGAGTTTTAAGAGGAATAATAACTATAGAGGGCTCCTAGCGATATATATCCCTCGCAGCAATAGGATGGCTACATGCCCTACGCCAACCTAATAATAACTGTGCCTCTATGCCTACAGTCTAACGACCAAACGATTGCGTTAATATGCCCGTGATCTATAAACAAGACAATCGTGCTAATATAACTGCTATCACGTACTACTACAATAACGATTACGCCGTTACGCCTACAATCTATTAACTAACGATTATACTACTACGCTTATAATCTATTAACTAGCTAATAGACCGAGCTCCGAATATTTAACCAACTATTACCACTTAACGCTTACACCGTACTGCTATTATAATAGACCACCTACTGCTCTACCTGCAGTAACCTAATTAACCTTCTGCTACTCTGCCCGTAGAATTACTATTAATACCTACTACTCCGCCTGCAGCTAACTAATACCTTACTACCTTGCTCGCAGCACTATAATTAACTCTAGCTGCTCTGCCTGCAGCTAATACTAATTTAACCTCCGCTGCTCCGCCTACGGCGAACCATCTTCTGCTGCCTCGCTTGCAGCACTACAATAGACCATTACTACTCTGCCTATAGTCTACAACCGACTTCTACTGCCCCGCCTATAGTAACAACTGTATATAAGGGAGAGCTTTGCCCCTTGGAATATGACCCCGCCGCTAGCACCATACTGCTACCCGAATTAATAAGCTTCGCGCTAATACGCCTGTGGAACTACGACCTATTAATAGACGAGCTCTATACTTAACCTACTATTACTACCTAACGCTGGCACCACACTACCATAAGAACCGACACCTTGCTACTCTGCCTACAGCCAACTAATTAAACGATTGCGCCGATATGCCTGCGATCCACTGGCCAACTAATAGATTAAGCTCCGAATGTTCGACCTACTATCACTACCTGACGCTGGTACCGTACTACTACCCAACCAGACAATACCTTGCTGCTCTACCTACAGCTAACTAACTAGACAACGATAGCGCTAATACGCCTGCTATCACGACCTAACAACAACTATACTGCTACGCCTACAGTCTAACCGACAGACCGATCGTGCCGTTACGCCTATAATCCGCCTACGACCCAAATGCGATTTAAATAATACCCGAACGTAATTCAAATGCAAACCTAACCGAATAATAGCGCCGATATGCCTGCTATTATAATAGACCCTTACTGCTCTACCTGCAGCCGACCAACCCTCGCTGCTTTATTAGTAGCTAGCCAACCCTTACTGCTCTGCCTGCAGCCGACCAACTTTTGCTGCTCCGCCTGCGGTAATACCTATATATAAGGTAGAGCTTTACTCCCTAAAATACGGCCCGTTGCTAGCACCGTACTGCTATAATCCCAACAAGTTACCGCGCTAATACGCCTGCGAACTACCACCAATAAGACACCGTGCTAATATGCTTACGGAACTATACCCTAACAACCCGTCGCGCTAATACGCCTGCGACCCGAACATAACTAAGTAGAGCTTTGCTCCCTAGAATACAACCCCGTTACTAGCATTATACTACCACCCAAATAACCCGTTGCTAGCACCGTACTGCTACCAAATAGATAAGAACTCGTGCCGATATACATGCAAGTAACTCCCTAACCCTCCCACCCTTATTAAACCTTTACGCCTACTTTTCTAAGAGGGGGACTAGGGGGGCTTTTTTTATGGCTTNGGGCGCGCTATAATAAAAGGGGGGAGAGTATAGCTAGGAGGTACCGGAGTTCTAGGAGGAGGGAGGAGGAACGACAACCAACGGAGGGCTCCTAGCAATAGACCCCTCGCTACAGCAGGAGCTGCAGGACGGCTGCCTGCCCTACGTTAACTAGGTATAGTAATATACCTCGTAGCAGCAGGAGCTGCAGGACTGCTATAAGTCCTATGTTAACTAGCATCGCGATTAAGCGCTAGATGCAAGATTTTTTTTCTTTTCTCTTTCTTCTCTATAAGGGGCTAAAGCCTAAGGGCAGGCTTTTTTGGAAGAGGGGGGTGATGTAACGGCGCTGGGGCACCGCCCTATGCGACGTCNACATGCAGCCTAGTTAGGGGCTCGCTTNGAGACTTGGCTCGTGTATATAGACGTATCCTTTCCTTAACCTTCTTCTGCTCCTTAGCTTAGTATCTTCGTAATACAGCATTCTACAAGCTTCGGTTTAGAGGCATTTGTACAAGCCGTAATAGTATTAGTCTATTAGGCTTATTAAGTAAGCTTACCTAGCTCTATAGAGAGCTTATTAGATTATTACAGATAAGTATAAGAACATTTAAAAGGAACTAGCTTTATAGATGGCCGTAAAAGCCATTAATAACACCACTAGCCCTAACGGACTAGTACTTACCCTTTTGGTTTATAGAGCCTACCTAAGGATAAGCAACCTAGGCCTCCCTACCCTATCTATTACGGAACGAGCAGCTATAATATAGAAGGCAATAGCCGAAATAGTCAAATTACGGGCCAAATAAACTGTTAATAACGCCCTATACTACCGTAACGGACCTAATACAACCTTAGTATATAACCTCCCGCTTAACTCTAAAGTCCTTATATAGCGTAAAAGCGGCAGCTAAAATAGACCCTATTGCCTACTAGCCGTAGAAAACGAGACGTGCTGCGTATAGCTTCCTAGCGGGCTAACTAGCTTCAAAAGCACGTCCGTAAAACCCTACTTTCGATCTAAAAACACCTATGATGTTAAACCAGACGAACCGGAAGCACCCGCCGAACCAGATAAACTAGAAGTACCCCTACCTACCTTAGAAGTCCCCTAGAAACTTACTAAACCTACTAAACCTACTATAAAGCGTAGCCGAGGACGCCCCTAAAAGTATCCCGTAACTAAAAACCCCGTAATAAAGAATTACCTAACCTCCGTAGGCATATCCGCAAGATAATCTCCGCCTATAGATATATTAGTCCTAGTATAGAAAACCCCTTTTACGGACTTACGGCGTAAAGAGATTAACGGACTACTTAAAAAGGGCGTCTTTGCGGTTATAACGGAAAAAGATATTCCGCAAGGCGTCCGTATATTCAACTTACGCTTTATTAATAAGATTAAGCACCCTAGTACTAACAAAGCTTTTAAGAAATTAAGGCTTATTATACAAGCTTATAACGACTAGGGAAAGGACCTAATCCTTACGCAATCGCCTATAATTTAACAAGTCAGTTAACGGATTATACTTACACTTATGCCTAGACTACAGCAAACCAAACCTATAGCCCTTTACTTACGGGATATCTTATAAGCCTATGTACAGTCAAATACCTACCTAAGTAGGGACATCTTTATACAACCACCCCATAAGCTTAACCTATAACTAAAAATAATTTTACGGGTTATAAAACCTCTTTACAGGGTACTAGAAGCTAGAAACCACTAGTTTAAGACATACTACCAGCACTATATTAGTAAACTTAAAATAAAACAGTTGACCTACGACCCCTACCTCCTATACAGCCCATTAAACGGCCTTAGTATTATTAGACTCTAAATAGACGATACCCTATTCCTAGCAGACTAGACCTTTACGGACGCTAAAGAAACTAAACTATAAAAGGCTAAGTTCTTAGCAAAGCCGCGAAAGCAGTTAACTAAGTAGAATCTAATTAAGTTTAATAGAGGCCTAATTATATAAAAGGGCAACCTAATTAAGCTGACTTAGGAACGCTAAGCTTAAAACCTAAAGCCCGTTATAGTAAAGCCTACGGACCTTACTAGCTCCCGCGGAGAGACCCGCAAGACTATAAATATAAAGGACTAATATATTATACAGCGTATAAGAGGCGCTTATATTGCCACAGTCTATCAACCCAAATCTACCTATAATTTATCCTTTACGGCCCAGGCAGTAGATCCACAAGAAGAAAATATTAAGCAGCTTAATAAGCGCATTCAGTGGCAAATTAATAATACAGTAAGGGAACTTACTTTTATACTACTAGACCTAAGTTTCTTTAGCTTACTAGCATTTATAAACGCCTCCTTTACTAATAACAGAGACCTATTATCGCAAATCGGCTTCGTAATTATACTTATAGACCGTAATTAGGACGCAAATATATTATACTAGTCTTTAATTAAGTGCAAATAAGTAACCCGCAGTGTACTAGCCTCTAAACTATATGCACTAGCTTATAGCTTTAATATAATAGCCGCAATTAAATTAACAGTCCAGAAGATTCTATAACTGGAGCAGTTACCCCTAGTTTTATACACCAATTTAAAGTCCCTCTATAACTGCCTAGTTAAACTAGGTGCAACATAAGAGAAGAGGCTTATAGTCGACCTAATATGCTTATATTAGGCCTATAAACAATATAAAATTATAGAGGTTAAATAAATTAGCGGCGGAAATAATTTAGCAAACGCTATAACTAAGGCAAAGCCGTATTAAGCCCTTAAAACCCTAATTAATACAAATAAGCTTAACCTAAAAGTTATAAAATAGGTAGAATAGGACTAACGGAGTACCTATAGTACGCCTACGGCCCGTTAAAAGGCCGTACGGCTTATTATACGGCCTATTTTACGGACTATAAGCTATTAGGTAAAAAACGGTAGAAAGCTATAATAGAACTTAGTGGACTTACGTAACCTACCAAATTCTGCTATATTCTACCATAGTGGTCGAATCCACCAATTATAATTTTCTATGCCGGGCACGGAAAATCGCTATTAGCTCGCTTAGCACTAGCGTCTTAGCAGCCCTTAAGATCTAACTTATGGCTCATCTACTGCCTATTAAAAGGCCATACGGTTTATTTTACGGACCGTAAGCAGGACTTACGGCTAGCTTAGGGCACCATTTAGAAGGCAGCCCAGAAGGCACCTTGGGAGGAGTTTCCTATATATTTTCTTATATATTTTATAGTTCTATTAAGGCAATTACGGAGGCTATATATAAGTGGTTTTATTTTCCAAGTACCGCTAGTATATAATTACAGCACCTGGTATACGAACGCGTAAATACGCGTTCGTGCACCAACCACCTACATGCTAACTAATTAGGGGGGAGGCGCGTTAGTATATAGACCACGTAGTCTACCTCAATAGAATCGACAGTCACCATCCAAACAAGCATACGATACTACACGTATTTCGTGCCCGTGGATACAACTCACTCGTGCTATTAAGTTAGTACGAACAATAACCCTATTTTCTATAATTTATATAAGCTCTATCTTTAAACCATTACTTTTATTATAGAGTCCGCTTAAATATCTTCTGCTATTAAGATTCTTAGTTTAGCCTATACTCCTTAGTCCTATAATTACTTAATTCTTAACCTTTAGGTTTCTATAGTTTCTTACTCTATCTCTTATAGATTTCTTTAGTACCACTTAGGTCTATTAGCTCTATACTATACTATAGTTTTTAACTTAGCTTTAGTTATTACGTGCTTTATATTTTATATAACTATAGAACTCTATCCTAGCCTCTCTTAGCCTATTCCCTTTAGAAAATCCTATTATTAATTTTAATCGCTTAATCTATTAATTCCCTTAGGGTATCCGCATCTTCTATTAGAATAATTATGTCCTAGACTTTAGCCTTAAGTCCCTATTTATACTATGCTATAAGCGCCTTATTATTCCATTTAACCTATATAGCAAATATTTAAAACTACGTTATATACTTAATTACTAAAGTTCGCTATATTAGGTCCTAAAGCTTTTTCTTTACTATAGTTATTACTTCCGGGTCCCTAAATATCTGCGTTAATTATTCCACAAATTCTACCTAGCTAAAAAACATAAATCGTACCTTTTAATTAGTAGTAGTTATTCCGTTAGTCTATATTTCCGTTAAATAAGATTTAAACTATTTAAGTGTAACGGAACCTTGTAGCAAGAACTATGGTGGGCTTGTTATTGGGCTAGGTGTGTAGGAAATGCAAGTATAAAAGTCAACAACGTAATAACAACTGGTGGAGTGGTTGCCTAATAGATTAACTCTAATTGTATTCTAAGAATTACTACAAGGAAGGAACTATCTAGGTAGGGACTAAGGGTCCTTAAATATATAACCGTACTCCTATAAAATCCTTCTTATATGTGATATATATCTTATATATAAGGTATATAAGTTCCTCTTATTCCTCTTATTTAATACGTAGCACATTATATAACCTTGGTTACCATTCCTCGTCATATGGTTCTATCGGCTCCATTCTAGACCGTGCTTAAATTAACTAACTAGCTTCTTCTGTCTCTTCTCTAAGTAGTTATAACATCGTACTTAAAGCGTCCGTAATACTATCTCCCTCCTCTTTATCTTTGTCTTTAAAGATTTAAAACATCTCTAAGTCGTTTACTAAAGGTATAATGTCCGTCTAATTAATTTAGTTAATATTATTGCTTATTATACCTAAAGCAATTTCTTCTTTACACGCCTAACGTTATACTTACACTATTGCTGCAATATTATCTCTTAGTAAAATTATACCGTCTCCGTGTTCTTATTGTTTAAAAGAGGGGTTAGTTTATATTGCGTTGGCAAACCTATCTTTATGACAACCGTTCTCTTATTTAGAGTATACTAAAGCAAATATTTATTCGTCCTATGACGTTTACTCTACTTTTAATACTAAATATACGCAACCTATTACTCTTAATAGTTATCTAGTTCCCTAATTAATTTGTCTTAGGGTCTTATATTTAATCTACTGCTGCGCGGCTAGATAGTAAACTGTTGTAAGCCCTTACTAAGTTAGAACGTTCCCGTAACGCGGAATAAAAGGCCCTAAATACTTAAATTACGGCGTCTACTTATCTGCTTTATCTTAAAAAGGTTTATAAGAAGGTTCGTTCTAAGAAGTAGAAACTTATAGAATAAGGTTTATAGGAACTAGGCAATAAAAGAACGGATTCTTCTCTAACAGAGAAGGAAACAGATCTAAGTAGTTCGGCAACTGCTCTTCTTAGGTCCCCCTTAGGTAACTTATTCTTTAGCGATCCTTTTTTATTAATACTACCTAACCTAATCTCTTCCAATACTCCTATACCTTTCCTATAGCGTTCTTTAAATTTTCTAGTAGCTCCCAGGTAGTCTTAGTATAGCCTATCCACTTAACCTCGTACCATATTTTGTTATTAATGTCCTTATAATTAACGATCTTTAAAACTTACTATTCATCTTCTTCTTATCCTCTATACGTGTCTGCTTTATAAACTAGTAGCTTAATATTCCTATATACTAGCTCTAGCATTGCAATATACTATACAGGGTAGATCTTTATTTTAGCTAGTAGGTTTAACTTAAATATAACCGGTGAAATCCTCTATATAATTTTAAAAGGTCCTAGTCTAACATAGTCTAATTTCTTACTTAGTTATCAACTCTTAAAATTTTTATATAGTAACCATACTTTATCTCCCTCCTTAAGATCTAGTCCCTTAGATCTCTTAGTATTATAGTACTTTTTTATTTTCTCTTATACTTTCTTTACTAATTCCATAAGGTCTGCATAAAGATTCATTAATGTCTTTATTCTCTCTTTAGCTGTACTACTCGTTTTCTTCGCTTGCCGTAGTAACAACAATATTTTCAGCTTATATCCGTAATTTGCCTTAAATAGTGATGTGCCTATTCCTTCTTAAGGTATTACATTATATGCGAACTATATAACTAGTAATAGTAATACCCAATTATTCTATGCATAATTAATATAATGCCTTAGATACTACTTTAGTGTTTAATTTAATCTTTCTATTTAACCGTCTGTCTATAGATAATATATAGTAAAAGTTACTACTTAAACTCCTTACTCCGCTAAGAACACTTCCTAAAATACTACTATAAATCTTAGATCTCTATCTAATATAATCTTGCTTAGTGCTCTATATCTTATAAACACTTCTTTAACGTAGATTTTAGCGACATCTTCCGCTAAGATTTCTTCTGTGCATGCTATAAAGTATCCCCACTTTATAAGCTTATCTACTATTACTAAGATCGCGTCATAATCTTATCCGGTAATAGGATCTTTTGATTTTGGCAACTTAATAATAAAGTCCTATAATATAACCTCCTATAGTCTCTCTAGTATTTTAACAGGTTATAGCCCTCTATATAGCTTATGCCTCGTTAATTTATTCCTTTAGTAATTTAGACATTCCTTTATAACCTTTCTGGCTATCCTCTAAATTCCGTCAATAATATACTCCTCCTAGAGTCTTAATACTAAGCCCGTAGCTCTATTATATCCTTAGGTTAGTCCCTTATAAAAGTCCTCTATAAACTATTCTGCTATACTTCTTAGGATATACTTTACTTCTTAATTTTTGTATATATCTATTTATAGATCTTCTAGCTATACTTTTAGAATTCTTTATACCTAAAAGCTTTCTAGTATCTTGTAAACTTTTTCTAGTTTATCGTCTTCTTAAGTTACTATAATTTTTGGATAATTATACCTAATTAATCTGTCTATATCTTTTCGCAATAAAGCCCCTAATGGCTTTTCCTTATTTTATAGTTTAGTTTTACAGCTTAGAGCATCTGCCCGCGTATTATCTGTACCTTTAGTATACTAAATCTTAAAATAGTATTCCGTAAGCATCTCTACCCATCTAACCTATCTTTAATTAAGTTCCTTTATTATTAGGAATTCTATTAGGTTTTTATAATCCGTCTTAACTATAAATAGTTTCTCTATACCTTATAAGAATGCTTTTTATTCCTTTAATACTGTAATTATACCTAATAACTCCTTATTATAGATAGCATAGTTTAACTCCGGTGGTATTATCTTCTAACTATAGTATGCCACTAGGTGCCATCTATCTTAATGCCTTTATATAAAGTATGCCCCTAGTGCATAGTCTAATGCATCCGTTTCTATAACTGTCTCTAGTCCTAGTTAATAGATCTTAAGAACTGGCTCCTAGGTAAATAACTCTTTAACTTTCTTAAAGAGTTCTCTTTACTCCTCTCCCTATGCCTATAGTTCTTCTTTCTTTATTAACCGCGTAAATAGCTTAATATCCTTTAACTACTACGCTATAAACCTTCTGTAGTAATTACAAAACCCTAGGAATAATCTTAACTATATAACGTTCTCTAGTTCTTACCAATTTACTATAGCCTTAATCTTTTTTAGATCTATACTAAGTTAGCCTAGTTTAATAATAAATCTAACGAAATCGGTCTTCTTAGTAAAGAACTCGTATTTCTTAATTACTACTAGCATCTGTTCTTCTTATAGTCTCTTTAAGACCCATTTGACGTGTTCCCCGTATTCTTCCTTAGTTATTAAGTAAATAATAATATCATTAAGATATACTATAATAAATTCATCTAAGTGTTCCCCTAATACGTTGTTAATACGCTTCTAAAACATTACTAGTACGTTTATAAGCCCAAATTATATAACTAATAGTTTATATAGTCCTTCCTTTAACCTAAAGGCTACCTTCTATTCATCGCCTTCCTTAATCCTAATCTGATGGTACGCCTATCTTAGATCTATCTTTATAAAGATTTGCGCATTACCTATCCTGTTTTAAATTTCGCTAATTAAGGGTAAAAAATACCTATCCTTCTTAGTGATGCTATTTAACTGTCTGTAGTTAATATACAGCCTTAGTTTACTATTCTTCTTTAGTATAAATAGTACTAGATAACCCGCTAATAACTACAATGGTCTAATATATCCCTTTCGTAGATTTTCCTAAATAAACTCTTTTAACGCTCTACCTTCTTCTTTAGTAAGCTTATAGATTAGAAAGAACTTTAGACTTATTTCTGGTTCTAACTCTATCTTATAGTCCTATACTGCATACTTTAATAGCTTTTTACTTTCCGGTAACCATAGTTTCTTACCGTACTTATGGTATCTCTTTGGTATATAACTTAGTCCTTTTTCTATTTCTTTATAGGTTGCTCCTACTTAATACCATACCAACTTAGCTTATTATTACATCTTACGGCATTAAGTATCTCTAATATTAACCTAACCTATAATCTAATTGATTCTTAGATTATATTCCTATAACTAAGGCATGCCTAATACTGCCTTATCCCGTCCCAATGGTAGGATATTAAAAGACATCTCAATTTGTCTCCCTTTAATAGTTATCTAAATAGGTCCTATTTTAAAATTAATAATCCCTCCTCTATAGGTTATTAGATCTCCTAAAATTATAACTAATAGGTAAGATTACTCCTTTTATCTATAAGGTAGCCCTATTCTCTTAACTGCTACTAGTAAGATATAGTTTCGCGTTACTCTACTATCTATTAGTGCTTTAAACTACTAATCTTGCTAATTAATCCGTAAATTTAGGTATTGTCCTTAAATTCCTTTAAGGGTCTAAGGCTCTACTACTAGCTCCCTCTAGTCCTATAGGCCTCTACTTTTCCTAACTATTGGCTGCTTAATCCTAGTACACTTAACTCACTCTTTAGCCAATACCTAGTTCGCTTTTTATCTTTAATATACTATAGACACGTGTTTTCTAGGCATTTCTACCACTATTATCCGTCTAAGCATTCTTCCGTAAGGAATCTTCCTGGTTAAAGTACTAAACTCCCTTCCTCTTAGACCTCTGCTGGATGCCATCTATACATATATTTAGCATTCCTATACTATTACTTATCCGTTATCCAGTACATCCTTATAGGGTATTTCCAATTCTTTTCCTTTGGATTCTTATGCATTTCGTATATATCGTCCACGCACGCAATCTATAATAACGTGTAGTGTGCTAGGTGCTTTAGGTTAACTCTTAGCTTGTCTTTATCCTTAAGTTTAAACCTTTATCGTGCTGATCTAAACGTTACGACTTTATTCGCAGGTACTAAGATATGTCTCTTACTTCTCTAGTCCTCTAAACGTTCCTCTAGATCCTTTAACGTTATAATTAAGGCTCCTTTAATATGCGTTATAGCCTTCTTTATAATCAGGTGGTTTTAGATAACTTTTTTATCTAACTACATATAGAAATTTTCCCACTCATTATTATGCCTTTGCCTATACTACTTTTGGTACAGCTACTAGAGTATATACGGTTTGTCCATAAGGAAGTATCTTTTTATTACTACATTATAACAGCCCTTTACGTATCGTTCCTCGAACCTAGTTAGAATCCCTAGATCCTCTTTATCTTCTAGTTTAATAAGCCACTTAGCTCTTAGTGTGCCTGCTCTCGGCCTATTAGTAATTCTTTATACTAGTACTCTGTCCTTTATACGTCCCAATATACTAGATCTTCTGTCTAGTTTCTACTCTTGCCATAAGGTAATTCTTGCCCTAAACTCCTCTATAGTTTCTTTTACATCGCATCTTATAAGTGGATCCTTAAAGTCTTTATGCTTCTTAATCTTAGTATTAACTTTTTAATCTTTAGGCTGAACACTATATTCCCTTAGTAAGTCTTCTAGGTCTATATACCTATCTCCCAGTCTAATTACTATTTATGTCGCAGATTCTCTAATCTATAAAGAAGCTCCTTGCCTCTTATTTATAGGTGTCCTAATTTATACTCCGAATTCTTAACCTCTTAGATTCTTTAATCCTAAGCTTGCTTCTAACTTAAGCTTAGCTCTTGCCTTAGTCTAACTAGGCTTATTTAGTGTTCTCATCTCGTCTTAAGAGTCTTAAATCTCACTTATCTCGTCTTAAGAATCTTATACCTATGGGAACTTCTATCCCGAGCTCATTCGTATAGTTCTGAACTGAGCTACTACTCTGCTCCATCGGTTATCGTCTATTATAGGTCCTTAAGCTTGCCTTATCTCGTCTTAAGAATCTTAATTATCTCTTATCTTATCTTAAGAATCTTAAGCCTTTGGCCTTTTGCCTTTATTAAGTGCTAAAGTAGTTTACTATCCTACTTCTCTTATATCTCGTAAAGCGATAGACATCGTGTCTAGTGGGGTTTCGATCCCTACTAATGTTTCCTATTCTGTAGTGGAATCATTCTCTGCCTTTGGTATGACATTTCTAAGGTCTGCTCGCTCCTAGTAAGCGGCCCTTGTTGCCTTATCGTTATAGAATGTTTTACCTAGGTTAAATTCATCGTCCTTAATATCCAATCTGCGAACTAGTTCGTTAGTTCCTCTGCATTCTATAGGTGCTGGCTCTTATAGTCAATAGCTTGCGCCGTACTTAGCGTCCTTATAAATTCGGTATGCGTTATTATAATAAAATGTAAAACTTCTAATTGAACATTCTTTTGTTCCTCGCAGTATATTATTGTCCCTCTATATGTATATATCGTCTACTAGTCTCGTGCCCTTTACTATATAGTAACTCTACCCACTTTTACAGTCTTTAACGTAATGACCCTATTTTCCGCAATTTATATAAGCTCTTTTTTTAAACCATTTCTCTTATTATAGAGTCCGCCTAAATGTCTTCTACTGTTAAAATCCCTAATTCGGCCTCTNCTCCTTAGACTTTTAATTACTTAATCCTTATCCTCTGGGTTTCTATAGTTTACTCCATCTCTTATAGGCTTCTTTAGTACCACTTAGGTCTATTAGCTCTACGCCATACCATAGTTTCTAACTTAGCTTTTATTATTACGTACTCTGCGCCTTATATAACTATAGAACTCTATCCTAACCTCTCTTAGCCTATTCCCTTTAGTAGATCTAATTGTTAATCTTAATCGCCTAATCTATTAAATCCCTTAGGGTGTCCGCATCTTCTATTAGGATAATTACGTCCTAGACTTTAGCCTTAAGTCCCTATTTATACTATGCTATAAGCACCCTATTATTCCACTTTACTTATATTGCTAGTGTCTGGAACTATATTATATACTTAATTGCTAAAGTTCGTTGCATGAGGTTCTAGAGTTTTCTTTTTACTATAGTTGTTTCTTTTAGGTCTCCAAATATCTGCGTTAATCGTTCTGTAAATCCTTCCCAACTTAAGAATATAAATCGCACGTCTTAGTTAATAGTCGTCATTCCGTTTGCCTATATCTCCATAAAGTAAGATTTAAACCACTTAAGTGCTTTCCCTAATAAAAATAGTCCTGCATAGGCTATCCGATCCACAGGTATAGGTAACTTTACTCCTTCCTATAAGACCTTAAAATGCATCTACGTAAGGAATCCTTTAAGCTTTAACCTCTCTTTAGTAAATCTCTTAATTAATAATAGCTTAATCTTTGCTGCTCCTATCCCGTTAAGTCTTTCTTCTAACACTATATTATTAGCTATTAGCTAGTTAACTATTTCCTATAGCTGTCCAACCGTTATAGGTTGCTATAAGTTAGTATCTACCATACTAGTATTACCTCCTGTCCTTAAAGTAGTTGCTGCCGTTAATGGCGTCATAGTGGCTGCTTTTAGTGGCATATTATTCGACTTCTTATATTAATACCGTAACTAGGTAGTAATTATATAACGGAACCTTGTAGCAAGAACTATAGTGGGCTTATTATTAGGCTAGGTGTGTAGGAAATATAAGTATAAAAGTCAACAACGTAATAATAACTAGTGGAGTGGTTGCCTAATAGATTAACTCTAATTATATTCTAAGAATTATTATAAGGAAGGAACTATCTAGGTAGGGACTAAGGGTCCTTAAATACACAACCGTACTCCTATAAAATCCTTCTTGTACGTAATATACATCTTATATATAAGGTACGTGAGTTCCTCTCGTTCCTCTCGTTTAATACATAGCACATTATATAACCTCGGTTACTATTCCTCGTCACATGGTTCTATCGGCTCCATTCTGGACCGTGCTTAAATTAACTAACTAGCTTCTTCCGTCTCTTCTCCAAGTAGTCGTAACATCGTACTTAAAGCGTCCGTAACATTAAGTGCCTAACCTATTAGGAATAGTCCTATATAGGCTATCTAATCCATTATTATAGCTAACTTAGCCCCTTCTTATATAACTTTAAAATACATTTACGTTAGGAATCCTTTAAGCTTTAATCTCTCCCCTAAAAATTGTTTAATTAAAGGTAACTTAACCTTTACTACTCCGATCCTATTAAGTCTTTCTTTAAATATTTAGTTATTCTTATTTAACCTAT
The DNA here is from genome assembly GCF_001692895.1 of Cenococcum geophilum 1.58. Taxonomy (NCBI): domain Eukaryota; kingdom Fungi; phylum Ascomycota; class Dothideomycetes; order Gloniales; family Gloniaceae; genus Cenococcum; species Cenococcum geophilum. The sequence goes on from NW_027137569.1 coordinate 607,314, forward strand.
TAACAATTTCCTATAACTACCCGACCGTAACTAGTTATAAGTTAGTGTCTTATATACTTATATCTCCACTTAACCTTAAAGTAGTTACTACCGTTAACGGCGTCGTGGTGGCTGCTTTTGGTAGCATATTATTTAACTTATTAAAACCGTAACCGTAGTAGTAATTATATAATAGAGCCTTATAGTAGGAACTACGGTAGACTTACTAATAGGCTAGGTATATAGGTATTGCAAGTAAGTTAATAACATAATAATAACTAGTAGAGTAGTTGCCTAATAGATTAACTCTAATTATATTCTAAGAATTACTATAAAGAAGGAACTATCTAGGTAGGGACTAAGGGTCCTTAAATACACAACCGTACTTTTATAAAATCCTTCTTATACGTAATATACGTGTTATATATAAGGTATATAAGTTCATCTCATTTCTCTCGTTTAATACGTAGCACGTTATATAACCTCGGTTACTATTCCTCGTTACATAGTTTTACGGGTTCTATCTTAGACCGTGCCTATATTAACTAACTAGCTTGTTCTAACTCTTCTCTAAGTAGTTATAACATCGTACTAAAAGCGTCCGTAACAGCTAATAAGCTAATTACGGCTTATAATACTAAGACCTTTAAGAACGCGTTAATTAATTGGCTGGCGGCTAGTAACTAGCCTCTATAAGAGGTTAAGCAACCTAAATTTTGTGCCTTAATTAGCGCCACTAATAAGGACGCCAAGCGCGATCTATATAAAAACCACTAGTTAATTCGCACTAAGATTCTTACTAAATGTAAAGGCAACAAAGGCATAATAACGGAAGAACTGGGTATATTATTGTCGCTTATTTATATATTATTTAATGGCTAAATAACGAAGGATAAGAAGAAGGCGCTTACTGGTATTTATATTCACTATATTAACGCTAAAGGCTAAATTCGCGACTTTCTGCTCGCTCTACTAGAGCAACTTAGCGAGCATAGTAGCTTTAACTACGCTAATACTATTGGCAGCGTTATATTTAAATTTGGCCTTACCAATTAAATTAGCTAGTTTATTATAGATAACGCTTATAATAACAATACGGCTATTAATAACCTCGCGATTAAACTCGGATTTAATAGTAAGGAGCGTTATATTTAATATATTGCCTATATCTTTAACCTAGTGGCTTAATCCTGCCTTTTTAGCAAGGATAAGGACTCTTTTAATAACGAGCAGAATATTAATATAGGCAGGCATCACTACTACCTTTTTTCTATTAATTGCTGATAAACCTTATAGGCTAAAGAAGCCTTCTTTAATAAGTGGCAAAAGTAAGGCCCGCTCGGAACCCTTATTAATTTTATCCACTTAATCTATTCATCTTAAAAATATAAAGAGCTCTATTAATTTTAGTAAGAGGACAATAATATGCTACTGTACGATAACTTTATAGTCCGCAAGGTGGTTATACCTATTAAGACTTAGTGGAATAGCTACCTACTAATGTTTATACGGGCCGTTAATCTACAAGGACCTATATTGGCGATAATGGCGTATAATATTAATAAATAGAATAAGAAGATCGCGGCTATTAAAGTAGCTTAAGTATAACGGAAAAAGCTATCAAAAGCAAAGATTCCGGAGCCTCCTCTCTACGTTAAAGTCGGCGGCCTTACTGTATACAATTAGGATGTTATTAAGTAGTATATCGCGATCCTCTAGCCGCTTTATAAGGCAACTCTTAAGCTTAAAGTAAGAGGCAAAGCTGGGCGCAATAGCGTAATTTAGGAGGTGCTTCCTTGTATAGAGTGGCTTATAAAGATATTTAAAGAAGCTAAGGCTTAAACAGCTAAGGCGACAACGGAGGATTATCCTAATTAAAAGGCGATTAAGGATCACTATAATATTAATATTAACGCGGCGTAGAGTAAGCTTAAAAAGTACTATAATAAGCTTAACAATACGCCCGTCTACTATGTAGCCGTTCTTCTACACCCAAATCTAAAGCGATTCTGCTAAAACGCCTAGGAGGATAGGCTTAAATGGATTATTAAAGGCGACGCCTCCTTTTAGACGCTCTAGCTTTAATATAAAGGTAAAAAGCCGCAAACTAGGAAGCAGGTGGTTAAAAAGAGCCAAAGCCAGCAATCTAATATTAACGACTTCACTAGAAGCTTTATAGGTCTTAACACTACGCCCTCTTCTTTCTCTTTAGCTAATAACGACGATAACGAGTATAAGGAGTAGAAGAAGCTTAACCCACTACTAGAGGAGCACCCATTAGCTTAGAACGTGTTCCTCTACTAGATTACGATAATAGAGCAATATCCAAACGTCAGCCAGATAGCGCTTAATATCCTTTCAATTCCAGCAACAAGCTGCGACTGTGAACGTATTTTTAGGGGTCGTTCGGTTGCACCTCCGTTACGAATATGGAGGCTCCATATTGTAACCGAAATGGAGCTCAAATATAAATATAAGGGTGTCGTTCGGTAAATATGGCGACNTTTGAATATGGAGCTCCTCCATATCGGTAAGCGCGTCAAATTTGCAAGCTATACTGTATACAGTAGTTGAAATGGAGCTCTTGGCACCGTTTCAATATGTAGCCTCGAGCTCCTGTTCCATATTCCATTTTAATATAGAGCTCTCGCATACGCGCCAAAGTAACGACTTCTTGTAATATGGCAACTCCACACGCCCTAATCGCGATACTGCTGTCGCATTTACAGGCCTTAATATAATATTATTATTTTAACCTTCGTAATCGCGATAAGCTTATTTCTAGAGCATTATGGGCGTCGCGGGCGTTGCAGGCGTTACTGTAACTCTACTACGGGTCGCACGGGAGGTGGGCCAAGACGTAGAAAACGTCGATCGCAGAGAGGGCGTTGGCCGAGGAGGAGGCTCCATTGCTACACTAAAGTAGGGAGTCGCGATAGAGGCCTGGTGGCAGAGAGGGGCTTATTCGAATCGCTCACCGACGTCAATCACGCATTATACGAAGTCAAATCTGGAGCCTTATTATGGAACTGCAACCGAACAATCGACTTAATTACAGATTTAAATGAGCCATAGTAGTAGCCGCCACTAATTACAAAACGGGCGACACTAAAAGGCGCACGGATTGAACGCAACCGAACAACCCCTTAGTGAGTTAGGTAATATACTAGCGCCTCAACGATTAAGAATAAAGCCAGACGTAATAGCGGCCTTATAATGCAATCGCAGCTTTAATCACAACGGCTTTATTAGAAAATGACCTTTCCTAATAAGGAAATTAGATACTGGTTCGGATTTAAGCGGAGATTACGCCATTTAACTTAGATTGCTAACTTTTAGGCAGGTCCTTCGCAAAATTAGATTTTTTATTAATCCTCCACAGAACAAGATTCTTCCTCCCCCCCGCATCCTACAAACCTACCGTTACATAAGCCGATTAATATACCTATAATAATGAGTTCTGAGGTTTAATGTGATAGCTAGATCGATATTGCTGTCGTTCTAGGTGGCGATCGATTTTTAGGCAGAATCTTAATGAATAAAGTTCTTTGTTAAAACCGAAGTCACGTGACCATCTCTGTAACACCAAAAGTCTATCACGAACTCTCTTAACCCTAAAATATTACCACTATACTGCGCAAGGGCCTGCGGGCAACTGTTTCCTACCTTTATTATACTTATAGAGCATTCTACTGTCAACTATTTTATATATAAAGCTTCCAAACGAGACAAACGAGTTTGACTGTTTGTTTGAGTTGTTTCCAATCAATCAATTAATCAAACGAACGCTCTAATATAGGCAAACAATCAAACCTGAAGGCCTTCGTTTGATTTGTTTGTTTAATAGCAAGTCTGATTTTGATTCCTTTTATTTGATTCTTCTTACTTAACGGCTGCCTCTGCTATGGGGAAGCACGTGCCGGGCAGTAACCTCTTTCCAACCGTACGAACTCGTCGACCGACTAAGCAACGCGTATATCCGCCAACCGAACGCGTACACCTACCTACCTACCGATCGATCGACCGACCGACTGTATGTCTACGGACGCTTGCACCGTACTGCTACCTAAATAGTCCTTTTTGACTGAGGAACGAAATCGACTAGGACTACCGACGCTGGCATTACTTTGCTATTGACTACCGATCGTGCCGATATGCATACGATCAATATACTAGACAATAGTAGCGCTAATACGCCTGCTACTACGACCTGACAATAACTGTGCCGATTCGCCTACAGTCTTCCGACCGTACGATCATGCCGTTACGCCTGCGACCCACAACTTTCGCTTACATTGTACTGCTATAAACCAATCGATAGCCCAAGCTCTACGTTCGACCTACTATTATAAGACAACCGATAGACGAGCTCTGTGCTTGACCACTATCGTTACCGCCGCTAGTACCGTACTACTACCCGAACAGACATCTGCTGCTCCTGCCTGCAGCTGATCCGATTTGATAATTGCTGCTCTGCCTGCAGTACCACTATCGACTTCTGCTGCTCTGCCTGCAGCACTACAACCGACATCTACTGCTACGCCCGCAGCACTACGATCGACCCTCGCTGCTCTGCCTGCAGCATTCCAACTGACACTCACTACTCTGCCTGTAGCATCTTATCGACTACTGCTGCCCTACCTGCAGCAAATAACTACAACTGTATAAGAGGTAGAAGACAAGCACCTAAGGACAAAGCTTGAGGGCAAGCTTTTTTAAAGGGGGGGGGGGTAATGTTACGGCTTCGTAACGGATCTAGTTAGGGGGCTTGCTTGAGCCTTGGCATATGTATATAGACGTGTCCTTTTCCACCTTCTGCTCCTCATCTTAATATCCGGGTCCATAGACTACTAATTGTATAGGCTTGCATACGTTCTTTACGGCGCTCGTGCCTTAATTGACTGAGTCGCTGTGATATAGACCCTTAAAGGAATTTAAAGATAATACCTAAATTTATAAGTTAATTAGTAAGATTAATAGTTTAAAGTATTAATAGATAGTAGAGTAATAAGAAACTATATCTTACTAGCAGTAGTTAAAAGGATAGGGTTACTATATAGATAGAAAGAGCACCCTTATCTACTAGTATAACCGACTACCGGTACTATACCAAAACACCTACGTATTACCTACGTATCGCCTATGTATTGACTGCGTATCACTTACGTATTACGCTATTTTGGTTACGTATTAGTCTCCCCTTTCATTTATTTCTATACCTTCCTCATGTATATAGAGAGGCTCTAGAGCTACATTTTATAATAAAGTTGCTTATTTAATTCCTACGCATTGCAAAGCTTATATCTAGTTATAATTTTAAGAGATCTAATAGTCTATAGAGGAGGTATTATTAACCTTAAAATAGAGCCTATTTAGTTAACTATTAAAGAAAAATAAATTAAGATATCTTTTAATATCTTACTATTAGGATAGGATAAGGTAGTATTAGGAATACCTTAGTTATAGGAATATAATCTAAGGATTAATTAGGTTATAGGCTAAATTAATATTAAAGATACGCGATAATATAGGATATAATAGTAAACTAAAATGGTATAGTATTAAGTTAGAGTAATATACAAGAAAACTAAGAAAGGGTTATCCTATATACTAAAAAGATACTATAAGTATAGCAAGAAACTATAGAGCTTAAAAAATAAAAAGCTATTAGAGTATATAGCATAGAACTATTAGATAGAATTAGAACTCGAAATAAGTTTAAAGTTTTTTCTAATCTATAAGCTAACTAAAGAAGAGTTAAGAGCACTTAAGGAGTTTATCTAGGAAATTTTATAAAAGGGGTATTTTAGATTATTATAGTCATTAGTAGGTTATTTAGTACTATTTATACTAAAGAAGAACGGAAAACTTAGGTTATATATTAACTATAGATAACTAAACAGCATTACTAGGAAGGATAGGTATCCTTTACCCTTAATTAGCGAAATTTAGGATTAGATAGGTAACGCGTAAATCTTTATAAAGATAGATTTAAAATAGGCATATTACTAAATTAGGATTAAGGAGGGCAGTAAATAAAAAGCAGCCTTTAGGTTAAAGGAAGGACTATAACGTCTTAGCTACCTAGTCGAGCCACTGTTACGGACGCTTTAAGTACGATGTTACGACTACTTAGAGAGGAGTCGGAAGAAGCTAGTTGGTTAATTTAGGCACGGTCCAGTATGGAGCCGATAGAGCTATGTGACGAGGAATAGTAACCAAGGTTATATAACATGCTACGTATTAAACGAGAGGAATAAAAGGAACTTACGTACCTTATGTATAAGACGTATATTATATATAAGAAGGATTTTATAGGAGTACGGTTGTATATTTAAGGACCCTTAATCCCTACCTAGATAGTTCCTTCCTTATAGTGATTCTTAGAATATAATTAGAGTTAATCTATTAGGCAACCACTCTACTAGTTATTATTACGTTGTTAACTTCTATACTTGCATTTCCTATACACCTAGCCTAATAACGAGCCTATTGTAGTTCCGTTATATAATCACTACCTAGTTACAGTATTAAATACAGAAAGTTAAATAATATACCACTAAAAGCAGCTACTATAACGCCATTAACGGCGGTAACTACTTTAAGGTTAGGTAATACTAGTATAGCAGATACTAACTTATAGCAACTAGTAACGGTCAGACAACTACAAGAAATAGTTAACTAGTTAATAGAAAATAATACAGTACTTAAAACTAGGATTAACGGGATAGGTGTAGTAAAGGTTAAGTTACTATCGATTAAAAGATTTTTAGGAAAGAGATTAAAGCTTAAAGGATTTCTTACGCAAATATACTTTAAGGTCGCGCAGGAAGGAGCTAAGCTGGCAATATTTATAGATCAAATAGCGTATATAGGATTGTTCTTATTAGGAAGAGTACTTAAATAGTTTAAGCCTTACCTTATAGAGATATAAGTAAACAGGATAACAACTATAAACTAAGAGGTATGGTTTATATTCTTAAGCTAGAATAAATTTGTAGAATAACTTATATAAATATTTAGAGACCTAAAGGCAGTAACCACGGCGGAAAGAAAACTCTAAGATATTACGTAATAAACCTTAGCAATTAAGTATATAATATAGTTTTAGACGCTAGTAATATAAGTTAAGTGAAATAATAGGGCGCTTATAGTATAGTATAAGTAAGGACTTAAGGCTAAAGTCTAGGACGTAATTATCTTAATAGAAGATGCGGACACCCTAAGGGAACTAATAGATTAAGCAATTAAGATTAATAATTAGATCTACTAAAGGGAATAGACTAAGAGAGGTTAGGATAGAGTTCTATAGTTATATAAGGCGTAGAGTACGTAACGACTAAAGCTAAGTTAGAAACTATGGTATAGCGTAGAGCTAATAGACCTAAGTAGTACTAAAGAAGCCTATAAGAGATGGAGTAAGAAACTATAAAAACCTAGAGGTTAAGGATCTAGTGATTATAGAACTAAGGAGTAGAGGCTAAATTAGGGATCTTAGCAGTAAAAGACGTTTAGGCGGACTCTATAGCAAAGTTAATAGTTTAAAGACGGAGCTTATATAAATTGCGGGAAACAAGGTTACTTCGTAAGGGATTATAAAGATAGTTAGAGTTACTATATAATAAAGGGAACTAGACTAGTAGTAGGAGATATATACGTATAGAGGGATAATAGTATACTATAAGGAACAANAAAGTGTTTAATCTAAAGTTTTGCGTTTTATTACAATAACGCATGCCGAATTTATAAAGACGCTAAGTACGGCGCAAGCTATTGGCTATAAGAGCCAAATTCTATAGAATATAGAGGAACTAATAAACTAGTTCACAGATCGGATATTAAGGACGATAAATTTAATGTAGGTAAAACATTTTATAATAATAAGGCAATAAAGGCAGTTTACTAAGAACGCGCAAACCTTAGAGATGTTATATAAGAGGTAGAGGATGATTCTACTATAGAATAGGGAATATTAGTAGGGATTAAGACCCTACTAGATACAATGTCTATTGCTTTATAAGACGTAAGAGAAATAGGATAGAGAACTACTTCGGCACTTAATAAAGGCAAAAGGCCAAAGGCTTAAGATTCTTAAGACGAGATAAAAGACGACTAAGATTTTTAAGATAAGATAAGGTAAGCTTAAGGACTTATAATAGACGAAAACCAATGGAGTAGAGTAGTAGCTTAGTTTAAAGATATACAAATAAGCTTGGGATAGAATTTCCTATAGGTATAAGACTCTTAAGACGAGATAAGTAAGATTTAAGACTCTTAAGACGAGATGAGAATACCTAAGCCTAGTTAAACTAAGGTAGGAGTAAAGCTTAAGTTAGAAGCAAGCTTAGGATTAAGAATTCTATAGAACTAAGACTTTAAGACACAAATGAGGACTATTAATAAGATTAGAGAATCTGCGGCATAAATAGTAATTAGACTAGGAGACAGATATATAAACTTAGAGGACTTACTAGGGGAATATAGTGTTCGGCCTAAAGATTAAAGAGTTAATACTAAGATTAAGAAGTAAGAAGACTTTAAAGATCTATCTACGAGACGTAAACCAAAAGAAACTATAGAAGAATTTAGATAAAGAATTATCGCATAGTAAGAATAGAAACTAGATAAGAGATCTAGTATATTAGGACGTATAAGGGATAGAGCGCTAGTATAAAGAATTACTAATAGGCCTAGAGTAGGTATACTAAGAGCTAAGTGGCTTACTAAATTGGAAAATAAAGAGGATCTAGGGATTCTAACTAGGTTTAAGGAATAATATATAAAGGGCTATTACAATGCAGTAATAAGAAGATACTTCCTTACGGGCGAGCCGTATATACTCCAGCAGCTATACTAAAAGTAGTATAGGCAGAGGCACAATAATAAGTAGGAAGATTTCTATATATAGTTAGATGAAAAAGTTATCTAAGACCACCCAATTACGGAAAAGGCTATAAGTTATATTAAAGGAGCCTTAATTATAACATTAAAAGATCTAGAGGAGCGATTAGAGGACTAGAGAAGTAAGAGGCAAATCTTAGTACCTATAAATAAAGTCACAACGCTTAGATTAATATAAGAAAGGTTTAAACTTAGGGATAAAGACGACCTAAGAGTTAACCTAAAACACTAAGCATATTATATACTATTGTGGATAGTATATGTGGATTATATATATAATATATATAAAGCACCTAAAAATAAGCACTAAAAGTACCCGGTGAAGATATACTGGTTATTAAATAAGGCGAAATATTAAAACGCTAAGTATATGCATAGTTGGCACCCTATAGAAGTTTAGGAGTTAGAAAACTTAATACTTTAGCTAGAAAGATTCCTTACGGAAGAATGCCTAGACGGATAATAGTAGTGGGAATGCCTAAAGAATATATATCTATGGCACATTAAAGATAAAAAGCAAACTAAGTATTAGCCTAAGTTAGACTAAGTATAAACAGGATTAAGTAGCTAATAGTTAGGAAAAGTAGAGGCCTATAAAACTAGAGGGAGCTAGTAATAGAGCCTTAGACCCTTAAAGGAATTTAGGAATAATATCTAAATTTACAAGTTAAATGGCGAGATTAGTAATTTGAAGCATTAGTAGATAGTAAAGCAATAAAAAACTATATATTACTAGTAGCAGTTAAGAAAATAGGATTACCTTATAGATAGAAGGAATAACCTTACCTATTAGTTATAATTTTAGGAGATCTAATAACCTATAGAGGAGGGATTATTAACCTTAAAATAGGACCTATTTAGTTAACTATTAAAGGAAGATAAATTAAGATGTCTTTTAATATATTACCATTAGGGAATAATAAGGCAGTACTAGGAATGCCTTAGTTATAGAAATATAATCTAAAGATTAATTAGATTATAGGTTAAGTTAATATTAGGGATACTTAACGCTATAAGATGCGATAATAAACCAAGTTAGTATAGTATTAAGTAGAAGCAACCTATAAAGAAATAGAAAAAGGATTAAGTTATGTACTAAAGAGATACTATAAGTATAGTAAGAAACTATGGTTACTAAAAAGTAAAAAGCTGTTGGAGTATGCAGTATAGGACTATAAGATAGAATTAAAACCAGGAATAAGTCTAAGGTTTTTTCCAATCTATAAGCTTACCGAAGAAGAAGGTAGAGCATTAAAAGAGTTTATCTAGGAAAACTTATAAAAAGGATATATTAGACCATTATAGTTATTAGCGGGTTATCTAGTACTGTTTATATTAAAGAAAAATAGCAAACTAAGGCTGTGTATTAACTATAGATAGTTAAATAGTATTATTAGAAAGGATAGATATCTTTTACCCTTAATTAGCGAAATTTAAGATAGGATAGGTAACGCGTAAATCTTTATAAAGATAGATCTAAGATGGGCGTACCATTAGATTAGAATTAAGGAAGGCGATAAATAGAAGGCAGCCTTTAGGTTAAAGGAAGGACTGTATAAGCTATTAGTTATGCAATTTAGGCTTATAAATATACTAGCAACGTTTTAGAAGCGTATTAACAATATATTAGGAGAATACTTAGATGAATTTGTTATAGTATATTTTAACGATATTATTATCTACTTAATAACTAAGGAAGAATATAGAGAATACGTTAAATAGGTCTTAAGGAGACTATAAGAAGAACAGATGCTAGTAGTAATTAAGAAATACGAGTTCTTTACTAGGAAGACCGATTTCGTTAGATTTATTATTAAACTAGGCTAACTTAGTATAGATCTAAAGAAGATTAAGGCTATAGTAAATTGGTAGGAACTAGAGAATATTACACAATTAAGATTGTTTTTAGGGTTTTGTAATTACTATAGAAGGTTTATAGCATAGTGGTTAAAAAATATTAAGCCACTTACGCGGTTAACGAAAAAAGAAGAACTATAGGTATAGGAAGAGGAATAGTAGAAACTCTTTAGGAAAATTAAAAAGTTGTTTACCTAGAAGCCAGTTCTTAAAATCTATTAACTAGAATTAGAGACAGTTATAGAAACAGATATATTAGATTATATACTAGGGGTATACTTTATATAAAGATATTAAGATGGATGGCACCTAGTGGTATACTATAGTCGGAAGATAATACTACTAGAGTTAAACTATAACATCTATAATAAGGAGTTATTAGGTATAGTTATAGTACTAAAGAAATAGAGAGTATTCTTATAAGGTATAGAGAAACTATTTATAGTTAAAATAGATTATAAGAACCTAATAGGATTCTTAACAATAAAGGAACTTAACTAAAGATAGGTTAGATAGGTAGAGATGCTTATAGAATACTATTTTAAGATTTAGTATACCAAAGGAACAGATAATACGCGAGTAGATGCGTTAAGTTAAAAAGCTAAGCTATAAAGCGATAAAAAGCCATTAGGGGCTTTACTGCAAAAAGATATAGATGGACTAATTGGGTATAATCATCCAAAAATTATAGCTACTTAGGAAGAATTAGAGAAGAATTATAAGTTATTAGAAAGCTTTTAGGTATAAAGGATTCTAGAAGTATAACTAGAAGATCCACAGTTAGATATATATAAAAATTAAGAAGTAAAGTATATCCTAAGAAGCATAGCAGAGTAATTTATAGAAGATTTCTATAAGGGATTAACTTAAGGACACAATAGAACTATAAGCTTAGTGTTAAGACTCTAGGAAGAGTATATTATTAATAGAATCTAGGGCTTAGCGCGAAAAGTTATAAAGGAATATCTAGATTACTAAAGAAATAAACTAACGAGGTATAAGCTATATAGAGGGCTATAACCTATTAAAATACCAAAGAGACTATGGGAGGTTATATTATAGGACTTTATTATTAAGTTGTTAAAGTTAAGAAACCCTATTACTAGACAAGATTATAACGTAATCTTAGTAATAGTAGATAAGCTTATAAAGTAGGGATACTTATAGCATGTATAGAAGAAATCTTAGCGGAAGATATTACTAGAATCTATATTAAGGAAGTGTTTATAAAACACAAAGTACTAAGTAAGATTATATTAGATAGAGATCTAAGATTTATAGCAGTATTTTAGGAAGTATTCTTAGCGGAATAAGGAGTTAGAGTAGTAACTTTTACTATATATTATCTACAGATAGACGGTTAAACGGAAAGATTAAATTAGATACTAGAGTAGTATCTAAAACACTATATTAATCACGCACAGAATAATTAGGTATTATTATTACTAGTTATATAGTTTATATATAATATAATACCTTAAAAAGGAATAGGTATATTACTATTTAAAGCAAATTATAGATATAAGCTAAGAATATTATTATTACTACGGCAAGTAAAGAAAACGAATAGCACAGCTAAAGAAAGAATAAAGATGTTAATAAATCTTTATATAGACCTTATAGAATTAGTAAAGAAAGTATAAGAGAAAATAAAAAGGTACTATAACGCTAAGAGATCTAAGGGACCAGATCTTAAGGAGGGAGATAAAGTATGGCTACTATATAAAAATTTTAAGAGTTAATAACTAAGTAAGAAGTTAAACTACGTTAGACTAGGACCTTTTAAAATTATTTAGAGGATTTTATTAGTTATGTTTAAGTTAAACCTACTAGCTAAAATAAAGATCTACCCTATATAGTATATTGTAATGCTAGAGCCAGTATATAGGAATGTTAAGCCACTAATTTACGAAGCAGATATGTATAGAGGACAGAAAGAAGATAAATAGCAAGTTTTAAAGGTTATTAGTTATAAGGACATTAATAACAAAATATAGTATAAGGTTAAGTGGGTAGGCTACACTAAGACTACCTAAGAACCACTAAAGAATTTAAAGAATGCTATAGAAAAGGTATAGGAGTATTAGAAAAAATTAGGTTAGGCAGCATTAATAAAAAAGGATCACTAAAGAATAAGTTACCTAAGGGGGACCTAAGAAGAGCAGTTGCCAAGCTACTTAGATCTATTTCCTTCTCGGCTAAAAGAGAATCCGTTCTTTTATTACTAAGTTCCTGTAGACCCTATTCTATAAGTTTCTACTCCTTAAAACGAACCTTCTTATAAACCTTCTTAAGACGGAGCAAATAAGTAGACGCCGCGATATAAGCATTTAGGGCCTTCTATTCCGTATTATAAGAACGTTTTAACTTAATAAGGGCTTAAGACAGTTTACTATCTAGCCACGCAGCAGTAGATTAAATATAAAACCCTAAGATAAATTAATTAGGGAACTAGACGACTATTAAGAGTAATAAGTCGCGTATATTTAGCATTAGAGGTAGAGCAAACGTCGTAAGATAAATAAATATTTGCTTTAGTGCACTCTAAATAAAAGGACGGTTATCGCGAAGATAGGTTTACTAACGTAATATAAACTAACCCCTTTTTTAAACAGCGAGAATACGGAGATAGTATAATCTCACTAAGAGATAATATTGCAGTAATAGTACGAGCACGACGTTAAGCGTATAAAGAAGAAATTGCTTTAGGTATAATAAGCAATAATATTAACTAAATTAATNAGANNGATATTANACCTNTAGTAAANNACTTNGANATATTNNNAATCTTTAAGNANNAANATAAANAGNAGGGAGATNGTNTTACGGACGCTTTAAGTATAATATTATAACTACTTAGAGAGGAGTTAAAAGAAGCTAGTTAGTTAATTTAGGCACGGTCTAGTATGGAGCCGATAGAGCTATATAACGAGGAATGGTAACTAAGGTTATATAATATGCTACGTATTAAACGAGAGGAATAAAAGGAACTTACGTACCTTATGTATAAGACGTATATTATATATAAGAAGGATTTTATAGGAGTATAGTCCCTACCTAGATAGTTCCTTCCTTATAGTAATTCTTAGAATATAATTAGAGTTAATCTGTTGGGCAACCACTCCGCTAGTTGTTATTACGTTGTTGACTTCTATACTTGCATTTCCTACACACCTAGCCTAATAACGAGCCCATCGTAGTTCTTGCTACAAGGTTCCGTTACAGCCACCCCTAAAGCAGAGCTCTTATATATACGAACTCTTACCCAAATTTGTTAAATATATTGATATTATATAAAAAGATCGTCCTGCATTGGTAGTTCCTTCCACACCTTCTTCGCGAAGCCTATAACGCCTCGTAGAGCTATACAGCGTTCCTTTTAAGCGGCCTCTACCTGCTCCTTTTGCTCCCGCTCTTGGTTCTTTTATAGAGCCTCCCTTACTAATAGAACTCGTGCCTTACTATATAACGTCTTACCCTGTCCTCCACGCTACCTTTTCTGCTTTTTAATAAGCTCTATATTTATACGCTAAAGTATAGTTTTATTAACAAGAGTTCTTAAGGCAATTTGCTATAGATTAAGCAAAGCTTTAGAATGTAAGGGTGTAGCACCTTATATAACTAAATTAATAACTTTATTAATTTTTTCTCCAACAGAAGGCGATATAAGAATATTAATTTAAACACTATCCTTATTTATAAGGCTTTTAAATAGAGGAGTCTCTAGTTAAATCTTTAATAGAATAGTAGAAGGATTGTAAGGAATAAGGCCTATTGCCCGCCATATACTTACTATATTAGTTAACAATATAGCTTAATTACGTGCAGCTTAATAGATCTTTAAAAACTCTTACTTTATAATAGCTAAGGCTCTATATAGCGCAGTATTATTAAGGCGCTTCTTATAAGCTTATAAGAGAGGGCCGAATATACTAATATTTAAAGGCTGTAGTATATACGTCGAATAAGGAGGAAGGCAGAAAGGCACGATTTTATAAGCCTTATAATATTTAACAAATTATATTAAGACGTGGCTCTTATAGCTATTAAGAATTAACAAGTAATAAATTCCTTAGAGTTATGGCTTAGTATATAAGTTAAAGTAATTTAACCAGTTAAGAGTTATATCCGAATTAGTTTAGCCTAAATCGCTTACTTAAATTACCGTTTTAGGATTAAGACGTGCTGTTATCTAAGCTTATTATACTTGCTTACCCTTAAAGATAATATAAGAAGGCAATTAAAATTAACCTCCTAATATATATTTAATTAAGGATACCTACTCGCGATTACCTAGCTCTGCAGTAAAGGCTTAGGCCTATAATTAAGGAACTAATACCTTAACCTTATTGCCAACTCCTAAGGTAGTTCCTTTCTTATCTATATTATATTAATCTTCTATAAAGACTCTATACTTTATAACTATAGCTATATATAAATTAAACCATTCTTAAACAGTTTTAGAATCCTTAGCGTCTATTCTTTTTTAATTAAGGCCTCTAGCAAATCTAGCTTTAGGTTCTAGGTGGCGATAAAGGAAGTTCCTATACTAATATTGGCCAAGCTTAGTAGGACTTCCTCTTAATTTAAGAATATCTTTGGCTATAGACTTAAGGTATTATACTCTTAGTAGCCACCCCTAGCTTACTATTATATTAATCTATTTAATTAGAGGGTCCTTCTTGATAACTAAGAGCTTTTGCTAAGCTTGCGAAAATTATTAAATTAATTAACGGCCGTTCCAACGGTGGTTAAGAGTTAATCGCGGTAAGCCAAAAGTTCGGGCAATTTGACGAATAGATTGGTTGGGGTTGGCCTGTAGATACGAAATCGCAAGTGCCATTTAAGCGTCTTGATCAAGATTAAGCGATTCGGTGGCCGTTGAGCCCATGGTTGTGGTGTAGGAAAAGTAGTATGCATCGAAAAGGAGGTGATTTGAATCGCGATCGACAGGTGGCTCGACCGGGTGGCTGGCTCGACCGGGTGGCTAAGACGTTATAAGCTATTACAGTAAAGCCGCGTTTTAACGTTATCTTGGTACACCGTTCCTCTACGGTATAACGGTCAATAGCTATAAACAGTTGATTTTACTATGAGGTTTATAAGGCTTACGTTTAAAGCTCTCTTATATAAGAACGGTATAGCGCAGGCTATTATAGTGTTGAAAACTCTATTTTTGGAAGCATTAACCCCTTACTCTTAAGCCTATAAACCAGCACCACAGCCATTAATATTTATCAATTTAACACCCCTCTTGCCCTATACAATGGCGAAGCCTAAGGATGACCCTAAGCGCCTCCGCCGCCATAGTGTTTTAGAGTATAAAAGGCAGCAAATCCGGGTATACTGCCGTAAGAACCCTGGAAAACCTTAGAGAGACGCTGCTCGCTTTTTTACCAATTAATTTCGACGCCCTATTTAACAATCTATTATATTAGACTCCTTAAAGCCTAAATATAAGTACCTTAATTTACTAGTCCTTTAACACAGCTAAGAGGGCTTTAAGAGGCGTAAAGCTCTTAACAATCCTAAGCTTAAAGAAGCGCTATTTAAATAACAACAGCGGATGTAGGCCGCTAATATACTTATTACCGGCGACCTTATTTAGGCTATAGCAATAAAGCTTTAGAATACAATGGCGTGTTATTAGGGTTAATAACAGCCTAGCTTTTTAAGTGGTTGGGTTAATAACTTTAAAAAGAGGAATTAAATATTAAGACGGAAACTATACGGTAAGGCTAAGTTAGCAGATATAAAGGGCGCTAAAGAGCGTATATAGGAGCTTAGGGTTGTTGTAGATACGTACCTAAATTAAGATGTCTATAATATAGATGAGGCAGGGCTTTTCTATAAGGCTACGCCGGATATAGGACTTGCAACTATCCTATACGCTGCCGAGGCGCAATAAGAAGGCCCGTGCACAGACTTGAAATTCAACCTTGTATTGATAAATTAGAGCCCTATATTAAAGCTTAATATTATAATAATAAAATTCAAATTTAATATATATTTAATCCTATCGTGGCTTAATTTAATTAAGGTGCTTTTGCTAGTAAGGCCCACGTTTATAAAGCGGTATTTTATAAAGAGGACAGCCATACTAAGTCCTTGGAGGTCGTTGTCGTCTTACCTACTCCTTGCTATCGCGAGACTTCTATATGGTGTTAACTGACAGATTTATAAGCGCCTTCCGACGTGCCTTCTTCTTGATTATACTCCCCCTGCCTATAGTACAGTAAGCTATACAGCTTAGCTGCTTTATAAATATTCGAATAGGCCCTTGCCTATGCTCCTCCGCTAGTGCTTTATAAATATCCTTATCCTTTATTATAGTAACTAGGCTAGGCGGTTTAGTAAGGCGTTCGCCATATTTAAATAGGGCGTTAATAAGGTCTTCGCGGAAGGCTTTATAGGCGCTACGTTTAAGCTAATGGCTAAGGACCGCTTTACTAGAGAGTTTATAGTAATTAGAGATAGTAGTATTAAAAAGAAAGTAGAAGAGAGGCTTTTAGGACTTAATATGCTTCCTTTAAGTATTATAATAAGACCTTAGTTAATCTGCCTAATTAACACCGCCTATAAAGTAATTATATATATTAATAAACTGGGGGATTAAAAGCTCCTTTATGGCTTAATTGCCGAAGATTTTATAAGTCTTGTTGGCACTAGAAGTGGTAGTAGTAGGCTATTATCGCGTTTAAACGACCTTAACTTTCCCTGGCGATGTATAATATTAGCAGCTATAGAGCCTTATTTTAGGGTGGCGAAAAATACCAGAATTAACAGTACTTATAAAAAGTACCATACTAGCGTCCTTTTAGGCGAACTCTATAATGGAGCCATCTTTAGAGAGTCTGCTAAATAATATCCCCTAGTTAATTTGGCTCGAATATACTAGTTTAAGCTCTATAAGGGATAAATTAATTTATTTAGCCGGTTCCTTTTTAGCTTAGCTAGCCTTCTTGTCCTAATTGTTAATTACCTCTTATTTAGTTTTAGATGTTTAAGCTGTTCCTACTACTCTAATTCCTTTCTTACGAAGCTAGTAAAGTAGCTTAATACTTATAAAGAGATTATCCAACTAAATAATATGCTTATTCTTATTAAAATACCGCTTACTATTAAGCTCCTAAAGTAAAAGATCTAATACTACTGCCTGCGTTTTTAAAAAGCCCTTTTCCTTTATCTAGTACTTATCTAAATTAATAGGTCCCTTCTTATTACCTTTTATATGCTATAGCTAGTCTAAAATATAGCCCTAATCTATAACAGTCTATATCTTAAAGCCCTTAGGTGTAGGTTTATTTGGAATATTAACCTTCTTAAACGCTTGGCTAGTAAACTAAGTAATTATTTTATTAATAGTAAGGTAAGTTCTAGGCTTCCAATACTGCCGAAATTGATCGCGTAACTTATCGTTAAGTATAGCAATCTTCTAAAAGGGAGACTCTTTTGTTTTACTAGCAGGACTCTTTAGAAAAGATATATAGAGCTTTAATTTAATTTACTGCTAACGGTTTTTACTTATCTTCTCCCTTAAGACAAAATAATCCACGCCCTTTTTACGGGATTTATACTAAAATTCCTATATATCTTGTTCTGGTAATAGAACTATATAAATTAACACTGCTAGGAAGGTTTAGAGCTCCCTAGTAGTAGTTATTTTCTATAGTTAAGGCCTTATTATCTTCCTTCTTTTATCCTTATGCTTTCGGTATAGATATAGCCTTGTGTACTTATTTATATAAGTAGCTAGCTCTTTAAGCAAGCCGTCCGTTTAAATAAGCTTAAATAACGTAAGAGGATTAGTAGGATTAATATCAGGTAGAAGATTGGGCGCGCTATAGGTATAAGGATATTTAACTAGAAGAGGCTTAAATTTGGGCAGAGGCCATGGCTTAGGGGGTAGGGTTTTTGCCTTCTTGTTCTTCGGCATAATATATTTATTAGGTTCAACAAGATCTGCGTCATTGGAAGTACGTTTGCGGCCTATTATAGTGGTAAAATATATACTATAGAACGCGTTAAGGTGTTGATATTTTTGGTGTTTGCGCATAGGCTACTTTTTATTGCGCCTTTTTTAGCTGCGTATGGGATAGGGCAATCGGGCACTAAAAAGTAAAAGGAGCGTATTACAACCGTCCACTACAGCAACGTAGACGGCAGCTATATTGTACCTCTATGGATCATTAAAAGAGCAAAGAATCCTTAATGTTTTAGCACGCAGCGTAGCAACCTTAGAGGCCTTAACTTCGCCTAGAGGTTTAATAAAAAGGCCTAGATAAAGGCGTTAATATTCCTTAATTATAATAAGTGGTTTAACGGCTTAATGGGCGGCAGGAAAGTCCTTATAATATTAGAGCACGCTAGCTTACTTAACACTAGAGTTAAATTCCTACCTAAAAACGTTACTTCTCTCTATTAGCCTCTAGATTAGGGTATAATTTAAACCTTTAAAGCTTATTACCGCCGCTACTAGCTGTCCTATATGGTAGATTAGGTAGAACAAGATAGGAACCCCCTTAAGACGATAAACGTACTTAGGGCCGTTTAGTAGGCTATCGCAGCATGGTATAAAATTAGCCCTTAAACCGTAATAAATTGCTTTACGCATTTAACAATCTTTAGACCCTATAAGGGCCCCTAGGGTATACTAAGCGGGTATAGCAAGCCTCAGCTTAAGGCCAAATTAGAAGTGTATTTATAGTAGCTTAGCTAGGTAGGGTAAATTAGGCAATTGATTTCTATTAGTAACTTTATTAATATAAATAGGGAGGACGCTTTAATAGAACCTAAGGCCTCTATATTACAGAAAGTAATTAAGGCTTTAATTATCGCTTTATATAATGCGCCAGATAATAAAGAAAGCGATAAGGAGGTTAAGCTATAAGTTATTAAGCTTAATAAGGCTTTAGATGCACTAGAGCGCCTTAAGCTCTATAAGGGGCAGTAAGAGGATAGTAATAAGACTCTAATTACAGCCCTTATAAAGGCAGAGAGAGTAATTCGAGGCCGTTAAGCTGCGTAGGTAAGGCAGACGACTATTACGAGCTTCTTTAAGTAGTTATGGATAAAGAGAAGAGTTAATTTAGCCCCTTGCAGCAATTAATAAGTAAGCTCGCAATATAATGTTTCTATACGGCATAACGTTTAAACCCCCTACTACCAAGCTAAACGGTATAGCGAGGTTTTACTGTAGTTATATAATTTAGACTTATAAACGTACTAGTAACGTTCTAAAAATAAATTAATAGTATATTAGGAGAATACCTTAATAAGTTTATTATAATATACCTTAATAACATTATTATCTACTTAATAAGTAAGGAAGAATATAGAGAATACGTTAAATAGGTCTTAAGGAAACTATAAGAAAAACTAATACTAGTAGTAATTAAGAAATGCGAGTTTTTTACTAGAAAGATAGATTTTGTTAAATTTATTATTAAACTAGGTTATAGTAGTATAGACTTAAAGAAAATTAAAGCTATAGTAAATTAGTAAGAACTAAAAAACGTAATATAGTTAAGATCGTTTTTAAGGGTTTATAATTACTATAGGAGATTTATAGTATAGTAGTTAATAAGTATTAAGCTATTTACAAGATTAATAAAAAAAAGGAAGAACTATAAGTATAGCGAAACGAATAAAATAAGTTATTTTAAAAACTTAAAGAAAAGTTTACCTAGAAACTAATCCTTAAAATCTATTAATTAGGATTAGAAATAATTATAGAAATAAATAAATTAGACTTTATACTAGAAGTATACTTACTATAAAAGTATAAAAATATATAGTATCTAGTAACATATTATAGTTAAAAGATAATACTACTAAAGTTAAACTACAACATTTATAACAAGGAATTACTAGATATAGTGTAAGGGATATTATTGCGGACACCTCGGGTTGCCCTTAGGACAACCCCCGGACGCCCCTCAGATAGTCGCCGGTCACGTGCCGGAGGCACGTGCCCGTAGTATATAGTCTCTACAATCCCAGAGGCCTTACCTCCTTAAGGATTCGTCTCTCTTACTAATCTATCTTATTCCAATTATGTCCTTATAGCCCCCTGTCTACAAGATCCCCTTATATTTAAATCCTTCCTACTCTTTTTTAGAAGGGCAGTCGGCTTTAAGGACTAGATTATTTATTTATATTATTTATTTATAACTACTATCCTCCCTTAAAATCTCGCGATAACTTAAACGGAAACTCCACAGATACCTTATAGAAAGCCGTCGCGTAAAGGTAGAAAGGTCCCTCCAACAGCAAGAGATTGCGATAATATAACCCTTTAGGTAAGACGGCCGAATAAGCCCCAATACCTAGATACTCTAGGAGCTTAAAGACTCTCGTATACCTACGGTCACCGGTAACGCTAAGGAAAATATAAATACCCTCTATAACGGTCGCAATACTGCTAGAAAGCAGCCGGAACCCCTCTAGCTCCACCTAAGCTAATCAAAAGATTAAGCGCTAGAGGTAACTCTAAGATCTTCTCTTAAGCTAGAAATGCCAGAGGAATATACTAACGTATCTAACCAGGGAACCAACCAGAACCCTCCCGGAAGACCACCGGCCTATAATCGGCATAGTAGCGGTATATAGACTGCTTATAAGCTAAGCGGGCCTACCCCTTTAGGTAATCTAAGCTAATTACTAACTTAAGACCTAAGCCCCGTTGGGAAGCCTATACTAGCTACTAGTACTAACACTACCTCTATAGCAAGAGCCTCCCTAGGCCTAAGTTCGGAAGGTTAAGAGCCCTATACTAATCTCCTTTAAGATGAATATCGGGAAGCTATTATAAGGCTCTCGGAAGCCATGCGGGAGAAAGCCACTAATAAATATATTAGAACCCTTTAAGGGCAAATCTAGATCTAGTAGGGTTTAATCCAAGCTAAATAAATTCTTTTACAACCTAGTTAAGGCCAAGGGCTTCCTGGGGGCTACTTAGTACCTACCTAAGGAGGTATAGAAGACTTAGAGAGGCACCTACGTAATAAATAGAAAAAGGATATAAACCGACTAGCCAAGGCCTTTAATAGTCTAGAACTTTGTTATAGACCTAACGCCTAATAGCTGGACGATTGGGTTCGCGAGGTAAATAACTTCTTTAAGATACTAATAATACGAGATAATACTAAAGAGCGTACACGCTGGATTATTAGTAAGATTAAAAACCAATTACTAAACTAGATCGCGCTTAATTAACTTAATAAAGAGCAAATTATAATATAGCCATAGCTACAGACCTTCCTAAAGGGTTGGACCTAAGATCCGTATATTATATAATACGACAATGCAGAACAATTCTAGAATGGTACGCAGCTAGACCGTTAAGACTTCCGCCAGTTTATAAACTTCGTGGAAACTTATGCTTAACAGATAGATCTAGAGCCCTTTAAAAATAAGGACGGCAGCGTCCGCGAGAAGAAGAAGATTAGATTTATCTAGGCTAGAATTAAGCTAGCAATTCGTGACGAAATAAAGCGCGTAGGAGCCCTACCGCGGATTACCGTATATGCGGATTTTGAACGAGCGGTTCTAAATGCTAAGGATACGGTAAAGAACTAGACCTCTTCTAGTAGGAAGCCGGGGGGTTACTAGAAGTATGGGCACTCTAGTAATAATACAGGGCAGACCTAACCTTTAAAGAAGCCGTTCTTAAAGAGAACTTTAGAAGGGTTAAAGTTAGAAACTTTAAATAACGGGAAAGACTCCTAGGGCCAACTTAACACCCATCTGGCACCTTTATAGAAACACTCTAAGAAGTTAAGAGAAAACTCTAAAGGCAAATCCTATTGGAAAAATAAGCAGGGTGACAACCGCACTAATAATCTAAAAAAAGAAAAGCCCTAGTTACGGACCTCTTCTAGCTATAACTAGGGCAAGATACGGAAGGAGAGACTCTCCGTATTGCTATTAAGCTAGAAATAACACTCCCTATAGGTAAGGTATGACAGTTCTAAGCACTATATAATAGCGGCGCCAAAATCAATCTTATATAATATAATTTGGTAAAAGAGTATAAACTTATCCCATCGTAAAGGTGGCGGAAACCTATTATAGGCTTCTTAAATAAGTATCGGATTAAACTACACAGTGCCTATAAGCTTATAGTGTCAGTGGCCAATATATATAACTATACTAAGGTAGTTAGCCCGCAACCCTTTTGGGCGGCTAACTTTATAGGTTATAACCTTATCCTTAAATACCCTTGGCTAGTAAAAGCAGATCCTAAGATACGCTTTAAGACTAGAGCCTTTAAATAGTGGAACAATAAAGATTCGGAAGGGTGTATATTACTAATAAGCCTAAAGAACATCCTAGAGAATATAGCCCTAGGCGAAATAGTATACGCTCTACACCTAAAGGAGTATCGGATCTAACCCCTATTTAGTAGTAAGATAGGTATAGAGCCTAGTATAGGTAATAACCCCTCTATAACGGAGACCCTATAGGGAACTACCAGATAGGTCGCGAAGATATTATAGGGAGGCGGTAATCTTAAGGATCTTATAAGATACTTTAACCGCTATGGATTACTCTGGCTTAAGCAATATACGGAGAGCATACTATAGCACCTTAAACGCTGCGTTAAGGAGTTCCTTACCCTCTACTAGCTACCGTATAAAACGGTTTAATATACGGTAGCAACTATATATAAGTAACTACTATAGCGCACGACGCTACCCACGAGCATTTTAAGGGAGCTTTGGGACCTACCTAACAATAACGCGGAGGATAAACGCGACCCCAATTTATTAAATATCCTAGTAGGCCTAAGGGACTTACTAAGGGTATTTTCGGGTAGGAGAGTAAAAGTCCTACCATAGAACTTAGAGTACGATTATATAATTAATTTAGAAGAAGGCAAATAACCACTAAACCTTCTTATCTATAACCTCTTGCGTAAAGAGTTTAAGATCCTACGGGAGTACCTTAATAGGTCACTAGAAAAGGGGTAGATCCGGCCTAATAAGTCGCCGTCAGGCATACTAATCCTCTTTGTTTTAAAACTAGATGGAACTATAAGGCTATATATAGACTATCGCGGTCTTAACAAGATTATAATTAAGAACCATTACCTACTACTACTGGTTAGTGAAATACTGGATTAACTATCTAGGGCGAAGATCTTTATAAAGCTGGATCTATAAGACGCCTACTATAGGCTCCGTATTAAAGAAGGGGATAAGTAAAAGACCGCTTTTAAGACCTAATATAGCCACTTTAAGTATCTGGTGATGCCTTTTAGGCTAGCCAATGCGCCTATAACATTCCAATCATACATTCACAGAGCCTTAGGGGGACTAGTCGACCGCATATACGTCGTCTATTTAGATAACATCTTAATCTACTTGGAAGACAAAAATTAACACAAATAACACGTCCGCGAAGTGCTGGAACATTTAAATAATTAGGGCCAAGGCGTTAAAGTATATCTTTAATACTAAGCAGGTCAAGTTCCTAGGTTATATTATAACGCCTATAGGTATAGTTATAGACCTAGTACGGGTGTAGACGATCTAGGAGTGGCCGGAGCTAGAGAGCTACTAGGATATTTAAGTGTTCCTAAGCTTTGCCAATTTCTATAAGCGCTTTATTTATAACTACTCGGACGTCGCCTAATACTTATTTGACTATATTACGGAAGCTTCCTAAGACCTAACCTAAGGAGTAAAAAGCTTAAAGGCGGTAAGGAAGAAAACTAAAAAGGGACCAACTAAATGGTATAAGCTATGGTTATAGCCTAGAAAGGTTTAGGAGGCCTTCTAGGAACTTCGCGTAAAGTTTATAAAAGCTCTATTACTGCGGCATTTCGACCCAGATTAGCTATTGATGATAATTACTAATGCATCGAATTTTGCCCTTATTGGTATCCTATTGCAACCTAATAGGCATTTAGACGCTACCTAGCTCCATTGGAGACTAGTAGCATTTTATAGCAGAAAATTCTAGGGACTTAAAGTTAGGTATTATACCCACGATAAGGAACTACTAGCTATAGTCAACTGCTTTAAATAGCGGCGACACTACCTTAAGCACGCGAGCCATACTACTTATATACTCTCAGATTACTATAATCTACGCTACTTTATAATTACAAAGGAGCTTATACCTTGACAAGCCAGATGGGCAGAGGAGCTCGTATGATTTGATTTTGAGATTAAATATAAGCCAGGGGAAAACAACCCTGCTAATGGACCGTTACGACAGCCAGACTATGCCAAAGGCTTCAAAACGGGAGAAGGAAAACGGGAGAAGGAAAACAGATAATAGATATCTTACTCCCTACATTGCAGAACAAGCTCCGGGTGTGGGATGCTTAAGCACCCACAGCTCCATACACCAAGTCTTAGGCGGTGTAAGCCCCATTAGTTTCCACTAACGTTCCGGCTAGTACCTGGTCCGTTACTGATGAGGGTCCAAATATACCTAGACAGGACGTCCCTAATATATTCTCAAAACCTAGTAATACACCATCTCTAATTGCTAAGCTATCCCCTTAAATAAATAGCGAAGCTATAGAGTAATCGGAACTCGGAGCCCTATAATGACCAAAGAACTTCAACCTCATAGCGGCTTTCCTAATGCACGCGTATTAAAGAGTTATAAGATCCATGGTACTATCTAGTCTTATACTTAGAGCAGTACGGGACGAAACAGCTTTTACCTAAAAACCATCCAAAGGGTTAACGGATTTTATCTATAAGGTGTAACGGAGGGACGCTTCCTATACCATTTTTAATACAAAAGTAGACTGGAAACGTAACGGAAAGGAAGCTACTAGGCGCTACTATTAGGAACTAGACCCAATGGGCCTACTATATAGAGGTGGTAAGGTTTAGGTGCCATAAGAAGCAAATTTACGACAGAAGATTCTTATAAAGAATTACAATAATCCTTTAGGCGGCCACTATAGTCAAGTAAAGACAGTAGAATTACTTTAGCGTAAATACTATTAGCTAAGGCTTAATTAGGAAGTAAAGGAGTATATCAGCTATTGTAAGAAGTGTTAAGTATACAAGATCCGCAGGTATAAGCCATGGGGTCTACTTAAATTAGTTCCCCCTACTAGTAAGCTATAGCGACATTACGCCATGGACTTTATTACGGATCTCCTATTATTTAAAGATGGCTAAGGATGAATATACAATTCGGTCCTTATACTTATTAATAGGTTTTTAAAGTACATCTAATACCTTCCCGTTAACAAGACAATTAACGCATAAGAGCTTACCAACCTAATTAAGGAGAAATGCTTTCTTAAAGTAGATTAGCCGTACTCTATTATTACTAATAAGGGCAGCGTCTTTATAAGTTAGTACTGGTTAGATTTATACTTCCATTTAAAGATAGACTACTAATATAGTACGGCTTTCTACCTATAGATGGATGGGCAAATGGAACGCCAGAACTAGGAACTGGAGTCTTACCTGTGGATGTATTTAAACTACTAGCAAGATAACTAGTGCAAGCTACTTCCGTACGCGGAGTACGCTTATAATTTAAAGCAATATACATTATATAAGTATACACTAATCCAGATTGCCTATGGCGTTTAACTATTTGGGTTTAATAGTATACCCAACAATCACTGGCTAAGGCCGTATAATTAGTTATAGAATCCTACCGGGAAGTCCAAGGACATCCACTAGAGAGTATAAGGATACCTTTAGGAATAGAAGGAGTAATAGAAGTATGCGAAGTAGAGCCTATAAGATGCCCAAGAGTAGTAGAGACTTTAGTACAACTATAAGCACCAAAATAAGCATTTCGGAGTAGGCGATGAGGTTCTATTACGTTTAACAAATATTAAGACCCGTTAACTATTAAAGAAACTTAATGCAAGATACCTAGGTCCCTTCTAAGTTAAGGAACGAATTAGTAAGCTAGCCTATCGTCTCTAGCTACCCCCATCTATGGCCTATATATATTTAGTGTTTTATATAAACCTACTAGAGCTATAGCATAGACTACTACTGGAAAAGAACTTCCGTCTAGGTCTAATTAAACACCTTAAAGTAGTAGGCGAGCGGTATAAGGTTAAAGCTATACTATGCTATAAGTCTATTAAAAATAAGCTTCAATTTAAAGTCAAATAGCTAGGCTAGCCCGCTAAGGACTCTATATAGGAATTAGAGGATTACCTTAATTATTGCAAAGATATTCTAAAAGAATATTAGGACTAAGGTCTACAATCTATAAGTCGCAGAAAGCGCTCTAATACTATGGTATTATTGCGACCTATAAAGAAAGCTCGTAAAAAGAGTAAATAGGTTAAATTGGATATGGAATGGACAGGCTCTAGAAACCATAGGGATAGGGCTACGGCCTAAGGCAGGACAGGTCCTTAGCCTTTTTATGTATATAGCATAGAGTTAATAGGGCATTTTGCTAGAATTGCATTCCTATTTATTAATCTATATTAAAAACATTATTCCTAGGGCTTTTAAGTCCTTTCTAAAAGCCTTATAAGGCCTTCCTAAGCACCTAATTGAGGTCCTTAATTGCTACTATATATAAGAACGAATCCCAAAAGTCTAAACCACAAATGCCCAATCTAAAAAGCCACTACGCCTTATCATCAGGAGTAGGATCAGTATCTATTGGGCCACTAAGTAATGGCTAACAAGAATAGGATCTAGATGCCTTAGTAGGCGTATAAGTAGGCATGAAAACAGGGGTAGGATAATGAGGTGTAGCTAGAGTAGAGACTCTTAAATACTTAATACTAATATTAGGTCCAAACCAATACTAATAAAGCTCTTGTGGTGTAAGCTTATAGTTAATAAAGACACGCTTAAGCCTAAAATAAACAGAGACGTTAGCTGGCTGGTATAGTCCAGAACCACCAAAACCTTACTACGGCAACTATTAGTTACCTATCCGGTAGGTATCTGAAGGGTAACCTACCTAATAACATATTATATTATGCTCTTTCAAAACTTAACGCGCATACGCGAACTCCTTTTTATAGTAGACAGCAACCTTCTTTTTATCACCCCTATCCCTTACCCTATCCTTAGTATACTAACCTTACTCTTGCATTAGGCGTTGCTAGCTAGCTTGCTGGAAATTATAGGCAGTATAGATGGCCATAGTATAGTCTTAAATTCGGTTAAGTTGTTTAGCATTTGCGCTGGAATAAGAGAGAGCCTAGGCGATATAGTAGTTAAGGATATTAAAGGAACGTTGCCACTTAAGCCTAGGCTATTGAAGCTTAAAGTTAGCAATGGAAATCTATTAAAAATAGAAAAGCTCACCTTAACGCAACTGCCGCTCTTAGTACGCATGCATCAATTACAAGGACTAAAGGTATTAGATCTAACGCAGTGCGTCTTATTATAAGCCTTTAGAATCCTATTATTAGATTTCTAGTCTTTTAAAGACATATAGGCAAAATCATTTAGGCAGGACTAGCACTAGTTGCAAGTCAGCGGAGGTTAGGGTTCTATGTGTAAAGGTAAGGCTAGGATACGCTATAGAATCTACTTAGAAGAGCAGTTAGTAGGAGAACGAAGAGGCATATTAAATTATTGATAGAAAAGAAGAAAATCTTAATAATATATTAAAGATACGTCTAAAATTAGACGAAGGTTAATAATAGGAAAGTAAAGTATTAAGGAAAAGGAGCTGCTTAATAAGCAAAGGTGTCCTTATACTTTACCGTCCAATACCCTTTTAGTAAATAGCCGCAACCTTACCAATATAACTCCATTATAATAGCGCTATTTAGAAGGAAGGAAACACGCGTATAAGTTATTTAACCATCACTTCCTTACAAAAACTGACTACGCGGCCGGGGGAAGGCAATTAAGACGTTAAATCAAAGACGTATATGGGTTAAATTAGACCTAAAACAATACTATAGTATTAAAGAACAACGTTATAGACGTTCTTAACAATCGTATAATAGCTACAATTGCTATCACAAAATGTCCCTATTTGCTAGGCAATAGAGCTACGCTAAATATACGGTATAGGACCACCAAATTTGAAACTATATATACTAAATCTTAAGAGACAAGTCTCTTTAACTAACTAATTAATACCTTAACCGTATCTAATAGCCTAAGGGTAAATATGGGAGCAATATGTTAGTGACGCAGAGGATTATAAAAAAAGGATTATAAGAAAGAATTATAGACTATATCTTAGCAATTAAAGACGACGGCAAGCTAAGACTCTATACGTTAAATCCTATACCAAAAGGTTCTATAGAACTATATTAGAACACCAAATTGCCTATAACACTTGTGATTAATTATAGACCGGCATAAAGGCTTAAAAGTAGAGTTATATAAAAATCCCTATATTAGCCTAGGTAGTCACCGGCATGCTTCCAGTAAACTTCTAATGGGTCTCCTAGCAATCCTCGCGTCTTTTCTCCAATCACGTTTTTCCCTTATTAAGGTTTTTTAGGAGTTTAAAGCAGGGGTTAGATAGATAGATAATATACAGCGGCATACTAACACCTCTCCAATATTTTTCCAAACCTCTTCCGGGACGAGCCCTTATAATCTCCCTACCGCAAGGTAATAGCGATTAGGGGCTGACCGCAAGAAGGGGGGGGGCAATGTAAGGGATATTATTGCGGACACCTTGGGTTGCCCTTAGGATAACCCCCGGACGCCCCTCAGATAGTTGCCGGTTACGTGCCAAAGGCACGTGCCCGTAGTATATAGTCTCCACGATCCCAGAAGCCTTACCTCCTTAAGGATTCGTCTCTCTTACTAATCTATCTTGTTCCAATTGTGTCCTTATAGCCCCCTGTCTACAAGATCCCCTCACATATAGTTATAGTACTTAAGAAATAAAGAGTATTTTTATAAGGTATAGAAAAACTATTTATAGTTAAAACGGATTATAAAAACCTAACGGGGTTTTTAATAATAAAGAAGCTAAATTATAGATAAGTTAAATAGGTAGAGATGCTTATAAAATACTATTTTAAGATTTAGTATATTAAAGGAACAGAAAATATAAGAGTAGATATACTTAGTAGAAAAGCTAAACTATAAAATAATAAGAAGCTATTAGGGGTAATACTATATAAAAATAGTAATAGATTAATTAGATATAATTACCCTAAGATTACAGTAATCTAAGAGTATAAATCACCGGAAAGCGATTAGACTGAAAAAACTTAAGCGGTATAATCTAAGGACCTAAATATAGACTAGTATAAAAACTAAGAAATAATATACGTACTAAGGGGTATTATGGAAGAATTTATTAAAGATTTTTATAGGCGAATAATATAGGGATATAATAGGGCTATAGGCTTAATATTAAGACTTTAAAAGGAGTATATTATTAATAGAATTTAGGGCTTAGTAAAAAAGGTTATAAAAGAATACCTAAATTGCTAAAGAAATAAACTAATAAGGTATAAGCTATATAAAAAGCTACAACCTATTAAAATACTAGAACGTCTAGAGGAGATAATATTATAGGACTTTATTACAAAGTTATTAAAGTTAAGAGACCCTATTACTAGATAGGATTATAATATAATTCTTATAATAGTAAATAAGTTAACTAAGTAGGGCTATTTTATAGCATATATAGAAGAAATTTTAGTAGAATATATTGCTAGAATCTATATTAAAGAAGTATTTATAAGATATAAAGTATTAAGTAAAATTATATTAGACAAAGATTTAAGATTTATAATAGTATTTTAAAAGGTATTTTTAGCGGAATAAGGAGTTCGCGCAGTAATATTTATAGAGTATTACCTATAAACAGATAGATAGAAATATTAAATTAGATACTAGAGCAGTATTTAAGATATTATATTAATTACATATAGAATAATTAGGTATTGTTATTACTAGTTATATAGTATATATATAATGCGACACTATAAGAAGGTATAGAGATATTATTATTTTAGGCGAATTATAGGTATAAGCCTAAAATATTATTATTACTATAATAAGTAAAAAATATAAGTAAATTAGTAAAATAAAGAATAAAAATTTAATAAATCTTTATAAGATGTCAGGTGACGAAGTCACCTCGCCTATATGTATTATTCCGCACAGCCGTGTCTGGCATTAAGCCAGTCACTCGTTTACCTTTTGTAGGTTTATATGGCTAAGTGGTGCGGAGCTTATCACCTTATATAAGAACCTCTATTTTATAGTAAAGGTAATTATCGGTATCACCCAAGTGCACTTGATTGGCCTATTAACTGTTAAATTGATTCTTGTCTAATAGGTGTCGAAAGCAGAGGATCGTAAGGATCGCGGTGCCTAAGTAGGGGGTTGATTAGTCACCATAAGGATGACTAATCAAAGACACGACGACGACACGTCGACAACACGTAACCACATAACTTCTGTCCATATATTCCGACACTGGCAGTTCTTTCTTTATGCGTAAAACAGCTATCCTAAGACAATCGGATTTAGGTAGCGGTACGGTGCGAGCATCAGGTGGTAATAGTGGTTAAACATAGAGCTTGTCTATCGGTCGGTCGGTAGATCGTAGGCATATCAGCGCAATCAGTATCGTAATAGCAGGCATAGCGGCGCTATCAGTTTATCGATGGTATGTAGCAGTACGGTGCTAGCGTAGAGTCGGTTCTGTAGGCAGATCGGCACAAGATTTTATCAGGTTCGTAGCTGCCGTAGATACTGGTAGATTTAAGAGGGCAGAGGATGGGGAGCGCGCTGGCGTTATAGGCGCGTACTGGCAGGTTTTAATTCCTCTAGCAGTTCTTTCTTTATACGTAAAACAGCCATCCTAGTACTAATCCAACCGAAATCGATCCTCCATCCTTACTGTAGCTTAACGACAACGTTTGTTGGCAGAATCGTGTTAAGGGCAAGGGAAAGTATTTCTAAGTAATCCTCCACTGGCAACCTCTTCTTTGTACAATGTATTGCGGGGTAAGTTGAGGCTGGTAGAGGGCAGAGGGCAGAGGNGGGGGGGGGGGGGCGCTGGCGTTCGGGGCGCGCTTATATTCGACGTGGCAGAGCCACTAGGGTCGTGGCAGAGTGTCGAGAATGTAGGAATAGCGTGCTGGCAGAACTTTGAGAGTCTGGCAGAGCTGAAGTTATTATAGGATAATGGCGCGCTGGCAACTGCTACGAATGCTAACGGAGGAGTAGGGGGGGGCTAGAGAGCGCGTTATTAACGTGATTTCGACGTGGCAGAGCCGCTAGGGTCATGGCAAAGTGTCGAGCTTATATAGGGTGCTCTTCTGGAGCTAGTTGCTTCTGGCGAAGCTAGGTACTTTAGTGCTGCTAACGCTGTTGGGTTGTAGGTTGCTGCTAGAGCTGCTAGGTATTTAGGTATTGGATGCTACTAACGCTGCTGGGTTGCT
The DNA here is from genome assembly GCF_001692895.1 of Cenococcum geophilum 1.58. Lineage (NCBI taxonomy): Eukaryota > Fungi > Ascomycota > Dothideomycetes > Gloniales > Gloniaceae > Cenococcum > Cenococcum geophilum. The sequence continues at coordinate 639,400 of NW_027137569.1, forward strand.
GTGATGCTGGAGTACTGCACGAGGCTGTTGGGTATTGGTTTATATGCTATGACGCGTACTAGGTAATGGGTTGCTGCTAGGTTGTGTTGTTACACTAGGTTACTGCGTAAAGCTGTTGGGTATTAGGTACTGTGCGAGGCTATTAGGTTGCTATAACACTGGATGCTATATAAGCTGGTATGCTGCACAAGTACTGCTGAGGTAGCTGCTAAGGTAGCTACTGATGGGGTACTGCCCGAGGGCGGTTGGGTATTGGGTGCTGTTGATAAGCTAGGGGTACTGGCACTCAGTGAAGAGGTTGTACTGGGTGTTAATTTGCGTGCTATAGAATGTCTCATGCGTTACGTATTTGTGTATATTCTAAGCTGGCTAGAATTAGATGCTGCCGGAGCTGGCTACTGGTGTGGTTTTGCTGCTAGGTACTAGATTGCTGCTTACAATCGAACGAAGCTACTAGGGCGGCAGTGAACCTTGTTGCTCTATAGCCAACCGGTGAGGTTGACCATTAATCAATATCGGTATCACCCAAGTGCACTTGATTGGCCTATTAACTGTTGAATTGATTCTTGTCTAATAGGTGTCAAAAGCAGAGGATCGTAAGGATCGCGGTGCCTAAGTAAGGGGTTGATTAGTCACCATAAGGATGACTAATCAAAGACACGACGACGACACGTCGACGACACGTAACCACATAACTTCTGTCCATATATTCCGACAGTAATATTAAAATAAAATAAAATAGTATTATAATACTAAGAGATCTAAGGAATTAGATTTAAAGGAGGGGGATAAAGTATAGCTATTATATAAAAAATTTATAAGCTAATAACTAAGTAAAAAGTTAGATTATATTAGACTAGGACTATATAAAATTATAGTAAAGATTTTAGAAGTTATATATAGACTTAACTTACTAATAAAAATAAAATTTTACCTTATATAGTATATCGTAATGCTAGAGCTAGCGTATAGAGACGTAAAGCTACTAGTTTATAAAATAGACATATATAGAGGATAAGAGGAAGATAAATAGTAAGTTTTAAAGATTATTAGTTATAAAGATGTTAATAATAAAATATAATATAAAGTAAAGTAAATAAGCTATAACGAGATTACCTAGAAACTACTATAGAACCAAAAGAATTCTATAGGAAAGGTATAGGAGTATTAAAAGAAAATGGGTTAGGTAATATTAAGAAAGAGCTAAAGATAAAAGGATTAGTTAAAGGTAACAGATAAGCCGGAATATTTAAGGGATCTACTACTAGCATATAAGCTGTTTTCGCCTTTTCTTAACTAGAATTCTTTCTAGCCTTTTTTTACCTTAAGCTTAGCTAAACCTTACTTAGTAAGCTTCTACTCTTTTAAGTATACTTTTTTATAACCCTTTTTAAAACGGATTAATTAAGTATAAGTAACTTATTAAGCCTTAAATATACGCCGCTCTTTAGTATGGATTTATTTACTATTATCTTAAAGCTTTTAAACCTTAGTAAGGGCTAAGGCCGGCTTATCCTTAAGGTAGGCCGCTTTAGATTAAATATAGAACCCTAAGATAAATTAAATAAGAAACTAGATGGTTATAAAGAATTATAAAATGTGTATACTTAGCGTTAAAGACAAATTAAATATTATAAGACGATTATATATTTGCTGTCACGGATTCCAGCCTAGCGGCCCTTAGCGAGCCTTAGCACCCACAGTATATAGAGTGCTAGTCCCTTCGCACCTCTTTGCACCTTCGTGCAATATCCTGTCGTGTACTATAGTTAATGCTACGACGTTTACAGAGCCTCCTAACCTCGTTCCGTGACATTTGCTTACGTATATTTAGTATAAAAAGAAGGTTAGCAACTAAATAGAGCTATAATTATAATATATAATAAGAATAGGACGGTATAACTTTACTAAGTAAAAGAATTATAGTTACTAGCTAATTACGATAATTAAATACTAAGGATTTAATAGGAGGTATTAGAAATAATAAAGGTTATTAAATTAAAGACGGGAATACTATACCTTTAGTAGATAACTTAGAGATATAAAATATCTTTAAGGACGAAAATAGGGAGAAGGTAAATAGTGTTACGGACCTTATATTAGCAGTAATAGCATTATTAAGAAAAGATATAAATGTTACAGACGCTTTAAGTACAATATTACAACTACTAGGAGAGGAGTTAGAAGAAGCTAGTTAGTTAATTTAGGCACGGTCTAGGATGGAGCCGATAGAACTATGTAACGAGGAATGGTAGCCAAGGTTATATAATATAATCTATATAATCTAAAGGATCCGTAGGATCTATAATAGAGTAAATAGAGCATATATACCTTACGTACAAAGGGGATTTCTTAGGAGTACGGTTGTGTATTTAAAGAACCACAGTCCCTACCTAGATAGTTCTCTCCTTTGTAGTAAATCTTAGAATATAATTAGAGTTAATTTATTAGGCAACTACTTTACTAGTTATATTTACGTTGTTAACTATTCCATACCTATATACCTAGCCTATTAATAAGTCCACCGTAGCATTTCCTATAAGGCTTTATTATACATTTACTACTAAGGTTATAGTAAAGGAAGTTAAATAATATGCCACTAAAAGCAGCAGCTATAACGGCGTCTATAGCGGCGACTACCTTAGGATTAGGTAATAACACTAGTATAGTAAATACTAACTCATAACTAGTTACTGTTGGACAGCTATAGGAAATAGTTAATTAATTAATAGATAATAATAGGATACTTAAAGAAAGGATTAATAGGATTGGAGCGGTAAAGGTTAAGCTACCCTTAATCGAGCAATTCTTAGGGGAGAAGTTAAAGCTTAAGGGATTCCTTACGTAAATACACTTTAAGGTTATGTAAGAAGGAGTTAAACTAGGAACGCCTATAGATTAAGTTACTTACGTAGGATTGTTCTTAACGAGAAAGGTATTTAAGTAGTTTAAATCTTACCTTATAGAGGTATAGGAATATAGCATAATAACCACTAACTAGGAGGTACGGTATATATTCTTAAGTTAGGGCGGGTTTGCAGAATAATTAACGTAAATATTTAGAGACCTAGAGGTAACTATAATGGCGGAAAGAAAACTTTAAAACCTAGTATAGAAGACTTTAGTAATTAAGTATACGATATAATTTTAAATATTAGTAACGTTGGTTAAATAGGATAATAAGGCGCGTGTAGTACAGTATAAATAAGGACTTAAAGTAAAAGTCTAGAACGTAATTATCCTAATAGAAGATGCGGATACTCTTAGGGATTTAATTAATTAAGTAATTAAGATTAATAATAGGATCTACTAAAGAGAGCAGGCTAAGAAGGGTTAAGATAGAGTTTTATAGTTATATAAGGCGCAGAGCACGTAATAGCAAAGTTAAAGTTAGAAACTATAGTATAGCGCAAAGCTAATAGACTTAAGTAGTACTAAAGAAAATAAGAAATAGAATAGATAACTATAGAAACCTAGAGGATAAAGATTAAGTAATTAAAGGTCTAAGGAATAGAGGCTAAACTAGGGATCTTAACAGTAGAAGACGTTTAGGCGGACTTTATAGCAAGAAAAATAGTTTAAAAAGGAGCTTATATAAATTGCGGAAAATAAGGTTACTATATTAAAGACTATAGAAGTAGTTAGAGTTACTATATAGTAAAGGAAATAAGATTAGTAGACGATATATATATAGAGGGATAATAATATGCTATAAGGAATAAAAGAGTGTTTAATTAAAAGTTTTGCGTTTTATTATAATAACGTATACTAAATTTATAAAGACGCTAAGTATAGCGTAAGCTATTGGCTATAAGAGCTAAAACTATTAAAGTTTAGAGGAACTAATAAACTAGTTCGCAGATTGGATATTAAGGACAATAAATTTAATATAGGTGAAATATTTAGTGATAATAAGGCAATAAAGGCAGCTTACTGGGAGTATATAGACCTTAGAGATGTTATAAAAGAGGTAGAGGATAATTCTATTATAGAATAGGGAACATTAGTAGGGATTAAAACCCTACTAGATATAATGTTTATCGCTTTATAAGACGTAAGAGAAGTAGGATAGCAAACTACTTTAGTACTTAATAAAGGTAAAAGGCTAAAGGTTTAAGATTCTTAAGAAGAGATACGGGACGACTAAAACTCTTAAAAAGAGATGAGGTAAGCTTAAGGACCTATAATAGACAATAACTAATAGAGTAGAGTAATAGCTTAGTTTAATAATATATAAATAAGCTTGGGACAAAGTTTCCTAGGGATATAAGATTCTTAAGATAAGATGAGAATACTATAGAAGCCTAGTTAGACTAAGGCTGGAGTAAAGCTTAAGACAGAAGTAAGCTTAGGGTTAAGAATCCTATAGGACTAAGATTTTACTATATAAATAAGGACTATTAAGGAATATAGTATTAAGATTAAGAAGTAGGAAAACTTTAAGGATTTATTTACAAGACGTAAACCAAAAGAAACCATAACAGAATTTAGGTAAAGAATTATTGTATAGCAAAACTAGAAACTAGACAAGAGATCTAGCACACTAAGTTATATAAGGGACAGAGCACCTATATAAAGAATTACTAATAGGCCTAGGGTAGGTACACCTAGAGCTAAGTAGCTTATTAAACTAGAAAATGAAGAGGATCTAAGGATCCCTACTAGGTTTAAGGACCGGTATATAAAGGGCTGTTACGATATAGTAATAAGAAGATACTTCCTTACGGATAAGCCGTATATACTCTAGTAGCTATACCAAAAGTGGTAACGTATTACACAAGCGAGCTGGCCACACAAGCGAGCTAGCCACCACCAAAAATTAGAAAAATCGCACCTTAATATCTCAACAACCACTTAATAATAAATTCTAATAATTTGGATTTAGGCTTTTATATATACTTTATAGCTTCTATTAAGGTTATATAGTAAATAGTNTAGTAGTTTTTAAGATATNNNANTNNNG